>NC_029785.2:98685721-98700086 GCF_000816755.2 Arachis ipaensis | reverse complement strand
TTCTTTACTTTGTTTTAATCTATATGTCCAATTATAGAATATAGAATATAGAATATAGATACATACCAAAAGAGTGATTGAGGACATTATTTGATTTTAGCTCACTTATCCCAAAATAACCTACCTTTCACATCACCCTTGTTATCCCCCTTGAGCCTTTAAATCCCCTTTTATTCTATCAGCCACACTACTAGCCTTAAGCAGAAAAATAAAATAAAATCCCAAGTTAAATCCTTGGTTAGCTTAAGATAGAAAATTATGAATAGTTTAAATGTGGGAAACCTATTGGGAACATGGATGATAAAAACAAAAGGTAGAAGAATTGAAAAGAATAAAATAACTCAACTAAGAAATTTTTGGGAAGCATGCTCATGAGAAATCAAAGTGATTAAATTACCATGTGCATTAAAAAAAAAAATTTTCCGTATTTAATAAAGGGGATACAAAAGAATTCCCCAAATGCAAAAATAAAAACAATGCACATGGAATAAGAACAAAAGTTGAAACATGAGCATGTAACATCCAAAAGTGGGAAAAGTATGGGAAAATAGGTAAAGAAATTCTGTTTTACTAAGTATGTATGTTAGGTTTGAATTATCTAATTGTCTTGCAAGTCCATAAAATGCTTTTTCTCCCATCTCAATTGTAAAAGTGCTTATTGATTATCTAAGGCTCGGCTATATATACATATATGACTCCTTGAAAATGTAAATTAATTTAACTACCTGTAAGCTTTATATATGAGTGAATAAATTGGAATTGCATGATGCATCATTCATTTAGGTAGTTGCATTTAGATTAGATTACATTGCATGACATTCCATCACTTTAACCTTACTTATTACCTTGGATTTAGCATGAGGACATGCTATTGTTTAAGTGTGGGGAGGTTGATAAACCCATATTTTATGATGTATTTTGTGCTGAATTTGAGTGATTTATTCAATCCTTCAACCACTTATTCATGTTAATTGCATGGTTTTACTCTCCTTCCTTATTATGTGATGTATGTGAAAAATATGTTTCCTATGCTTTTAAATTAATTATTTTAATCACCTTTAATTCCATTAGACTCCGTGATTAGTGTGTTGAGTACTTTTCAGATCTTCTAAGGTAGGAATGACTTAAAGGATGGAAAGGAAACATACAAAATTGGAAGGAAATCACAAAACGGAGCTTCTGAAGAAATTAGCATCCACGCGATCGCATGGGCGACGCGGACGCATGCCAAGTGCAAAGAAGCAGTGATGCGGTCGTATGACTGACGCGACCGCGTGGCAAGGAAAAGCTCCGAATGACGCGACCGCGTGACCCACGCGGACGCGTGACAGAGGCCACGCACCAGAAATTGCAAAAAACGCTCATAGCAAATTCTGAAGCCCTTTTTGGCCCAAATCCAAGTCCAGAAGGCATAGACCAGAGGTTATAAAGTGGGAAAATGCATTCATTCAGGGAGAGCTCGCCAATTTTCACTTTCCATGATTTAGATTTAGTTTGAGAGAGGTTCTCTCCTCTCTCTCTTAGGATTAGGATTTAGGACTTCTCTTAGTTTTTAAGAGTGACTCTCGATCTAGGTTTAATATTTACTTTAATCTATGTTTCTATGCTACTTTTACTTTAATGCTTTTATTCGTATCTATAAATGTTGCCAAATTGGCTTATGAACCGTTTCCATGTTATGATTTAAATTAATGATTATTTGAGGAATTTCAGTTTATTATTGTTCTCTTTGAATTAAGATATTTCTGCTTCCCATCTAAGGACATTTTTATTCCAGCAATTTTACTTTTTCCCATTTTGGTCTTGGTTAAGAAATCAGTAACTCAACATTATCAAACTCAGCATAATTGATAATCGTTATCTTGCTAATTGAACTGAACTTCAATAATCCCAACTTTTTCTTAGGAAACAAATAGGATTCGAAGGTCAAACTAATTAATCCCTTGACTTTCCTTTGCTTTAAAGGTTAACTAAGAGGAATTAAGATTCAACTTTCATTATTGTTGAGAGGGATAACCAAGTTGGACTTCCAATTTCTCTTACCCTGCCAAAAGTTGCTTTACAGATATTTATTGATTTTAATTGCCATTTAAATCACTTGCTTCTCATCTTCTAAACCCCGATTACAACCTTTATAGCCAATAATAAGAACATACTTCCCTGCAGTTCCTTGAGAAGACGACCCGAGGTTTGAATACTCGGTTAATAATTTTTAAGGGGTTTGTTACTTGTGACAACCAAAACGTTTGTATGAAAGGAATTTTAAAGGTTTAGAAACTATACTTGCAATGAGGATTCATCCGCAATTTTCTAGACCACGCAAAAGTTCTTTCATCAGACTACCACCATCACTGACAAGACCCTTAGGCACTCCATATCTAGTAAAAATGTGCTTCTTAAGGAATTGAAGGACAATTTGTGCATCACATGTGGTTGTTGCTATGGCTTCCACCCACTTTGAGACATACTCTACTGCCACAAGTATGTATTTGAAAGAATATGAGGGTGGAAAGGGGCCCATAAAATCTATTCCCCAAAGATCAAAGAGTTCTACCTCTAAGATGTAGTTCTGAGGCATCTCATTCCTTCTTATTAATCCTCCAGCTCTTTGACACTCATTGCATTGATGAACAAACTCTCTAGAATCCTTGAAGATGGTTGGCCAATAAAATCCACTTTGAAGTACTTTGGCTGCTATTCTTTCTGGTCCAAAATGCCTACCATAAGATGAGCCATGACAATGCCATAGTATGTCTCTCATCTCACTCTCAGGAACACATTTCCTAATCAATCTATCTGGACATCTCTTGAATAAGAATGGTTCATCCCATAAGAATTTCTTGGCTTCATTGAGCAGCTTCTTTACTTTTGCTTGGTAAATTCTTGAGGAATCTTCCTTCCAACCTTGTAATTTGCAATGTCTGCAAACCAGGGAGCTTGTTGGATTTGTAAGAGGTGTTCATCTGGAAAGCTTTCATTCATTGAATATGGAGCTTGATTAGCTTCTTGTGATATTCTTGACAAATGGTCTGCTACTTAGTTTTTATTTCTTTTCCTATCTCTCACTTCAATGTCAAATTCTTGTAGCAGCAACACCCACCTAATAAGCCTTGTCATTGAATCCTGTTTAGAAAGAGCTGAAACTTAAATTGCAAGAAAAATAAATTGTAAAAACTTAAAGTGCAAGAAATATAAATTGCTTGAAGAGTAAAAGGAATTGGGTACTGGGATTCAGAATTGAACAAGACAATGCAAGCTAAAGTGAATCAGAGAGCTCTGAGATGAAGAAATTCAGCTCAACAGCCAAATAGAAATGTAAAATTGCTTGAAGAAACACACAGCAAGAAAACTTAGCTCAATTATGAAATTCTAAAAGAGAAATTGAAGATCGAAGAAAAGCAATGAGATCAGAAGCAGATCTAGATCTCAATTACTCCCTTGATCAAGCAAAAAAGAAATTGCAGAAGAAAATGAAATTGAAAACAGCAAAAGAAACTTAGATCCAATTCTCCAATTCCCAAAACTATATGAAAGAAATGCAAAGATGATTCTCAGATCAGGAATCAATGGAGCTTTTCAATCTCAATTCAAAAACAAAAAGTAGAAGTTGCAGAAGAAAGAAGATGAAAACAGAAAGCAAATAGATCCGATCCTAATTCCCAAATTCAAAGCAAAATGAAAATTTAAAAGTGAAAACTAAAAATGAGCTAAATGTCCTTTACAAATTAAATTAACTCCCATTTATACACTTTCTATTTTGGTCTTCAAAGCTTGGAGTGGGCCTTTTAATTTTTGGATTTGAAGAAAGATGGGTCTGGTTAGATTTGGTTCAAGTGGCATGGGTCATGGTGTGTGTGGTTAGCTCCCAGGGGAGTGCTCCGTTTGGCTTTATGAACGCTAAGTTCACCTAGCATTGTGTGCCTTGTCACGTGCTAAACCCCCTTGCTCATAGCACTCTTTGAACGCTACGTTCAAATTGTGAACGCTTCCTCTTGCTGAATCTTCCTCCCAAGGCTTGAAGCACAAAAAATTTGCAAAAAGGGAGCGCTACGTTGCCTTTTCCAAACGCTGCCTCCTTTTCTAGTAATTTGGTGCGCATTGGGCAGCTCCAGTGTAGCGCTCCGTTGCCTCCTTTGAATGCTACTTGTGTTGCTTGGTTGTGTGCCTTGCTTCCCTTGATTTAGAGGCACGAAAAAGTGAAGGATAGTGAACGTAGCGTTGGAACTTTTGAACGCCACCTTGGTTTGCTTCGTGCGAGCCTTCCTTTTGGTGCGCTACGTTCAAAACATTGAACGCTACCTAGTTGAGCCTTCTCCCCAAGACTTGAGAGGCACGAGAATGTTGATTAAAGGAAACGCTACGCTCTCATTCTCGAACACTAGCCTTCTTGGAGTGTTGGTTCCTTCTTCGAATGCAACGCTTTATTGTCATGGGCCACGCTTTTAAAAGCGTGGCCTAAGGTCTAAAGCATGCTCAAACTTCAAAGTGTGCCAAAATTTCTTCTTTTCCCTTTTTCATCATTTCTTCACCTACAAGCAACCAAACAACTAATCAAAGTCCCACCAAAATCACTAGATCTTTGCATCATTTATAAAATCAATCAATTCTAGCATTAAACCTGTGATTTTGTGTAAAATAGATGATGTTTGATTGATTCAAGAAAATCATGAAAATCCGCTCTAATCACTTACTTATTGTGCAAGAAAGTGCATAAAACCTAATGAAACTAATGAAAAATGCTTATAAAACTAGCATAAAATGACTTGTCATCAACCGGACAGTTAGAAAAATTTTTGCGCACCCTGGAGAAGGTTGGCTCAGTCAAGTTCGACGCCGAATATTGTGTGCAAAAGAAGAATTAGTCTCTGCCAGGTCCACGCTGAACTTGGAATTTTCCAAGTTCAACGTGGTGAGCGACGTAAAGAAGGGTGCAAGTAAGGAAGAGTCTATGCTGAACTTGACTCTCCCAAGTTCAACGTGGAGTGGTGTGTACAGAGTTGGATTTGGTTATGGAAGGACCACGCTGAACTTGGAAAATTCTAAGTTCAGCGTGGAGAACGACGTAAAAGAGAGTGCAATTGGGCCAAAAGATCCACGCTGAACTTGGGATTTCCCAAGTTCAGCGTGGTGAACGACGCATAAAAGGAGCACAAATAAGCCAAAGCACTGGCGCTGAACTTCAATCTATCCAAATTCGGCGTCAAATCTTTTAAGTTTGGCGTCAAAATCTTTTATCCCTCACCAAATCACAATGATTCCTTCCCCCGCATCCCTTCCTGATTCACTTCCCCTTCCTTTCTTTCCCCATNNNNATGCATACGTTTTCTCTCCACCCCCCTTATATATATATTTTAATTATTTTAACCTCTCTTGTCCTTTTATCAATTTATTCTTTTTTTGTACTAATTTTTGTTTTTACTCTTCCGTGCACGTTTTATGTCCCTCCCTATTTTTAGTTCTTCTTTGCTTGAGGACAAGCAAACTTTTAAGTTTAGTGTTGTCGCTTCGCTTGTGGATTTTTTGTTTATTTTAATGGCACCAAAGGGATGCGAATCATCTTAACGGAGGAGCACAGCCTGAAGAATGAAATGGCCACTAGGATAATTGAGGTGGTTGAGTTCCTTTCATTCTATATTCCTTCCCGTTCTTACTATGTTATGTTCCATTTTTCTATTGTTTTGTTTTAGTTATTGCATGATCATTGGTTATTTCAATTCCTAGTTCTAGTTTAATTTACTGTTATATATTTCGATATTTGACTTTAATTCTGAAGGGTGTCTCATGTATCACTCACTGAGCTTGAATCTAAAAAGAAAAAAAAAAGATGTATTACTTGAGAAATATAGTTTATATCAAAGAGTAGTCTTATTTACTTAAATGTGGTGGTATTAATTGTGATTTTGAATGAATGACATGAACAATGCATATTCAAATTTGAATCAAGGAATGTTGATGTATAAGGAACAAGAATTTAGAGAACTATTATGACTTCTCTGAAATTAGTGAAAGCTTAATCCTTGAAATAAAAGAAATAGCCAAAGAAGAATAAGAGCAAGGTCCAAGGCTCTGAGCATCAATGACTAGGGAGGTCAGACATGATTAAAAGCTCAAAGAGTTGTTTTCCTAGTCATATGCTTATGGTATTCTTGTGTCAAGTAACCCTTGAGACAGAACACTAAGAGTCGAGATCAAATACAGTAATAGAGTATGCCAAAGGCTTTAAGCACCACTGTCTGGGAGTAACTGAAAGAAAAATCAGAACTTCAAGAGAGTTCCCCAGTTAAGTGCTTGTGGTATTTTTGTGTCAAATGAAGCTTGAGAAAAAACATTTGAAGTCACGGCTAGGCTCAAGGTGCAAAGCACCAAAGGAAAGAGAATTAAAGAAAATTTGCTGTGTTCAAGGATTAATCCGAAGTAAAAGGACCAGAGAATTCATAATATTATCTGGATCTTTTTTCGGTATTTGTTCTTGCAAAGATCACTACACCGATGAGTGCCCTCAAATCCAAGAGGACAACACATTGGCGGTAGCAAATTCTTACCCACAAAGGTCCAACTACAATCAAGGATCTCATCAACATGGGGGAAACCAAAATCAAGGATGGAAGGATAACTCTAATCAAAGGCAACCAAGCCTCCCAAGCTCAACCCTATCCCAACACACAAGTCTACTATCACCAACTTTCCCATGGCCAACCACAATACCAACAACCCTACCAACAACCACCACAACCTCACTACCCACTATACCAACCACAGCCCACCTCATTCCCAACCCAACCAACAACCATATTCTCAACATCAAGGAAGATATCAACACCCAAATAGTAGACCTAACTTCACCGAAAATAATCAATTTCCACCCTCAAATCAACTTTACATGAATGATACACTCCAAACTTTCATACAAGAGCAACGAGAGTTTCACAAGAAGCAAGAAACGTATATCGCTACCATTGCCGAAGCTTTATCCCGCTTGACTCTTTCTCCCGCGACCACTCAAAATGCCCATCAAGCTTCTACCTCTAGTGGTCTACCTTCTCAACCCCAACCAAACCAAAGGGAAGCATTAATGCTATCACCCTTAGGAGTGGCACCAAGTTGGATGAAATTGGTGTTGTGCCTACAAGTTTGAGCAAGGAGCCCCACAATGAAGAAGTAGGAGAAGAGGTGGAAGTGATAGGAGGTGAGGAAGAAAATGCTACAAGAGGTGAGGAGGAACCATCAAAGATCAAAGAGCCCAAAAGGAAGAACCCTCTTGAAGAGCCTATGCCAATTCCCTTCCCAACTTTGGCTAAAAAGGCTAAGAAGCATGAAGACCTTGACCCCTATATGGTGGAGATTTTTAAGAATAAAGAAGTTACCAGCCCTCTTTTTCAAGCAATTCAACAAGTGCCAAAATATGCCAAGTTCCTCAAGGACGTTTGCACACATAATGATCCCGGTCCATCTTTGGTGACTTGTGTGATTGGTGGGATAGAATTTATGGATTGCATGTGTGATTTGGGCGCTTGTGTAAGCATTATGCCCCTTCCTATCTATGAGAAATTGAGGTTGTCACCATTGAAGAGGTCCGGAGCAAGATTTGTATTGGCGGACAAGAGCATTGTGTCGGTTGTAGGCATTGCAGAAAATGTTTTGGTGAATATCCAAGGATTGCTCTTCCCGGTTGACTTTCATATATTGGAGACCCCTCCAATTGGTTCAGACAAGTTATCATCCATTCTTCTTGGAAAGCCATTTTTGAAGACATCCCGATTCAAGTTGGATGCTCATTCGGGTGCATACTCATTTGAGGCCGATGGCAAGGTGGTAAAATTCACTTTGGATGGATCTAAGAAGCCTACGCTTGAAGTATACTCTATCTTCGGTTGTGACTTAATTGATCATCAAATGATTGAGCCTAGTGAAGAAGGAAGTGATGCCAAGGAGTTGGAGATTTTTCTCCATGGAGAAGTCCCAAAATGATCAATGAATTCATGCAAGTCCAACTTAGGACTTTAAACCAAAGTACTAGGTGGGAGACACCCCACCATGGTAACATTGTTCTTACCCTTCTCTTTTTGTTCATAGTTCTTTACCTTAATTGCTTTTTGATAGAATTGTTTTACATAGGATTGGTTTCTATGTTTTTGAGTTAGATTGGTTAAATTGTTTGTGGATTATGAATGTTTGCATGTTTGTATGTTTGGGGTTGAAATATTGATTGAGCTAGGGCTTAGTACCTTAGAAATAGAAGAAAATTTTTTGCAAAATAGGGCATCTGTGCATGCGCACACACCTGTGCGTGCTCACAAATCCTTTGTGTATCGCGTCCTGTGCATGCGCACAAGCCTGTGCGTGCGCACACTCTCATGAATGCCCTCTTTTCGCAGTGCTAGCACAGCTTATGCATGGGTGCTCCCCTGCTTTAAGCGTCCTGTGCGTACGCACACATGCCATTTTTTGCACTCTCTGTGCAAGTGCACAAGCTTGTGTGGCCGCACGCGAATTTATGCTCGCTCTGGTGGGAGTGTTAGCATAGCTTGTGCGTGTGAACCCCATTCCTCTTTTTGCGTCTATGCGTGCGCACGGACTTGTAAGCGCACGCACACGTGACCCTTTCCCCAAGAAATTGAAAAAAAAATGTGTTCTCAGCCATCTGTGCGAGCGCACAGCCTTGTGCGCCCGCACAACTCGATATTACCCTACTGTTGGTAGCGTTCGCATGCTGTGTGCGTTTGCATCCCTCTCTTTTTCCCTTCCTGTGCGCGCGCACAGACCTATGTGCGCACACACAGGCCTCGACTGGGTGTTAAACAGGGCAACTCCCCTGTTCTTCCAGCAGCTTCTTCTTTCTTCTTTTCTCCATTGTTGCTGCTGCTCCATTGCCCAGCCCTTCTTCAGGTGACCCTGCCGCCAGTGTGCCGCTGCCGCCAGCCGCCGTTGATGCCAGGGCATTTTGGCCAGTTTCACTGACCTTTTCTTTACTGTTTTTAGGGTAGTTTCATGCATTTCCTTAGAAAATAAGCTAGTTTTGGGTAGATATTCACTTACATCTTGATTTAAGCATACATTGTGCACTTTACATGATTTCATGAGGATTTTGCATGAATTTAATGACAAATTGGATGTTGTACTTCCCATGACTTGGACTAGAACTTTGATGCACTCTATTGCTTGATTTTAGGACAAAGGAAGCAAAGAAGAACCACGTTAACAGCCACCTTAATCTAATTAACGAAACTCCTAACGTGGAATGGGAGTAACTTGCAAAGTTAATGAGAAAAGTAATCGCCAATAACGCTCTCGAAGCCATCATTGCCCACGTTAAGAGTCACGTTAACTAAGTTAACGTGAACTCCAACGTGGAGGAAAGAAAATCCGGAGAATGCAACATCTCCTGAGCCCAATGAACTCCCCATTTCTGATCTTACCCATTCTCTTTAATTTTTGTCATTTACTTTTATGAGCAATTACCCCATTCCCATTTAAGATTCTGCAATTTACTTTCCGTCATCTACATTCAGCTCTTTATTTCTAGCATTTACTTTTCTGTTATTTACTTTTCCGCCATTTAATTTTCTGCAATTCTCAACTCAAATTCTGATTTGCTCAACTAGAACATTCTTCTAATTAAAGTTGCTTGATCAATCAATCCCTGTGGGATTCGACCTCACTCTATTGTGAGTTTTTACTTGACAACAAATTTGGTACACTTGCCGAAGGAAATTTGTTATGAGACAAGTTTTCCGCGCATCAAGTTTATGGCGCCGTTGCCGGGGATTGATTGTGCATCAACAATGATTAAATTGGAAGATAACTAGATTGAGCATTTTTGTTTTGTTTGATTTAATTTTCTGTTTGAGTAATTTACTTTCAGTTCTGGTTAATTTCTTCCCTTCCCCCTACTTTTTTTGTTTTTAGTTATTTACCATTCATTTCACTAACCCACTAACTGTTTGATATATTGCATCACTCAAACTTACAGTCATTCTGACAGAAATACTTTCTGCATCTATTTTCCTTGTTTGTACTTGTGGGTTGTATGACAGGGAGAAGAAGTGGGGCTTCAACTTCCTTTGATTCTGAACCTGAGAGGACCTTCTTTAGATTAAGGAGGGAAGCAAGAGGAAAAAGAGTAGTTGGTGCTGAGGAAGAGGAGGAATACTTTGAACCAAACATGGAAGAAAACATGGAAAACCATCATGAAGAAGAAACTCACAACCATGGCGGAGGAGGTCGAACAAATCATGCTGGGGAGGATAGAAGAGTTTTAGGCTCTTATATCAATCCAAACCCAGGAAACTGTGGAAGTAGCATTCAAAAGCCAACCATCCACGCCAACAATTTTGAACTGAAGCCACAGCTCATCACCCTTGTTCAGAACAACTGTTCGGAGGAGGAGGTGTCCAAGAAGACCCCAATCAACATCTAACCACGTTCCTGAGAATATGTGACACAGTGAAGTCTAATGGTGTTCATCCTGACATCTATAGACTGCTCTTATTTCCATTCTCGCTCAAGGATAAGGCAGCCAAGTGGCTGGAGTCTTTCCCAAAGGAGAGATTGACAACTTGGGAAGATGTGGTGAACAAATTCTTAGCAAGATTTTACCCCCTCAACGAATCAATAGGCTGAGAGCTGAGGTCCAAACTTTCAGGCAACAAGATGGTGAGACTCTGTATGAAGCATGGGAGAGGTTTAAAGACCTAACAAGGAGGTGCCCACCAGATATATTCAATGAATGGGTGCAGCTGCACATTTTCTATGAAGGGCTCTCTTATGAGTCAAAGAAGGCCATAGACCATTCATCCGGAGGATCTTTGAACAAGAAGAAGACCATTGAGGAGGCCACAGATGTCATTGAAACTGTAGCAGAGAACGACTACTTATATGCTTCCGAAAGAGGTAACACGAGAGGAGTGATGGAGCTAAACAATGTAGATGCTCTGCTGGCTCAGAACAAGCTCATTACCAAGCAGCTGGCTGACCTAACCAAGAAGATGGAGAGGAACCAAGTAGCAGCAATCACTACTTCATCAACAACCCAAGAAGGAGTGAATGAAGAAGCAGAGGGAAGTCAGGAGCAAGTCAACTACATTGGGAATTCACCTAGGCAAAATCATGATCCATACTCCAAGACCTACAACTCTGGCTGGAGGAATCACCCAAACTTTGGGTGGGGAAATCAACAAGACCAAGGCCCTAATCAAAGACGCCCAAATCCCAACAATGCAGCCCATCAACATTTCACATCTAGACCATATCAACACCCCCATGACAACACCTCTCCATATTCATATCAAAACCAAAATAACTTACCTCATCCTTCCACCTCTAATCCCAATCTACCATCATTTGATGACAGACTCTCAAGGATTGAGAATCTACTTGAAGGCATAGGCAAAGAGATTCAAGACAACAAGGCATTCAAGGAGGAAGTGCGAGCAAATTTTAAGAACCAAGGAGATACAATCAAGAGGTTGGAATCTCAAGTGGGGTATCTCTCTGAGCAGATTCCCAAACCCATAGATGGATTCCCAAGTGACACAGAGAAGAATCCGAGAGGTGAAACAGAGAAAGTAAGATGGGAAGATTGCAAGATGGTCACTATAAGTGATAAGGAGACTGAGGACAAGCCAAACAAGTCGGCAGAACAACCTGGAGACACCTCAGCAGAGAAAGAGGAAAAAGATTACCAAGAACCAGAAATCTCACAACAGGAGCTGCTGAGACTCTATGCACCATTTCCGCAACTGCTCAATGGTTCTGTGGAGAAGAGAATATACTCAAGGTTTCTAGATTTGTTTGCATCTCTGCATGTCAACATACCATTCATCAAGACTATTCAACAAATGCCTGCATACATCAAGTATATGAAGGAGCTGCTTCCCAGGAAAAGCTCACTCAAGGGAGGCTAAACTATAGTGATGAACAAGGAGTGCAGTGCCCTCATTCAACCATAGTTGCCTACAAAAAGAAAAGATCCAGGGAGTTTTCATGTCCCCTGTGCCATAGGAGAAATAATATTTGATAAAGCACTCTGCGATTTGGGAGCAAGCATCAACTTAATGCCCTTATCCCTGGGGAAGAGGCTGAAGATCAATGAGATAATGCCCACAGATGTAGTCATCAGGCTGGCAGACAAAACTCAAAAACAAGCAATAGGAGTGGTGGAAAATGTGTTGGTAAAGGTTGGGAAATACTTTCTTCCCACCGACTTTGTCATCCTGGACATGGAAGAGAGTCACACTCACCCAATCATATTGGGAAGACCATTCCTAGCTACAGCCAGAGCACTCATAGATGTGGAGCAAGGGGAGCTAATATTGAGGATCCATGATGAACGACTCAACTTTAATGTATTTAAATTCTCACAAGAAGCAGACCAAGAGAACAAAGAACCAAGAAAAGATCATAATGAGATGCTGACAAAGGAAGCAAGCACTGAAGCACAACCAACCCATCTGGAAAAGCCCTTGGTTGATGAACAAGGAAATAAGGAGTTGTCACAACTTAAGGAAAAACTGGGGGAACCTAAACCACCAGAGACATGTGAAGATAACAACAAAATTCCCTTAGAAGAAGAGGTCACAAAGAGTAAGGTAACATCAAAGGGAACAAA
Source organism: Arachis ipaensis (assembly GCF_000816755.2). NCBI lineage: Eukaryota > Viridiplantae > Streptophyta > Magnoliopsida > Fabales > Fabaceae > Arachis > Arachis ipaensis. The sequence continues at coordinate 98,687,479 of NC_029785.2, read as the reverse complement.
GAAGAAAGTACCAAGGAGGTAGAGGAACAAGAAGATCCCTACGGAAGACTTCTCTCCAGGGGATAAAGTGATCTCAGCTTACTTCCCAGATATCCCCCCTAATCTCCCCACTGTACCATCTCAGTTACCTAAGGTCTTCACTATCAACAGAGTTCTCTCCTTGGAACATGTAGAGATCATTGATACAACCAATGGATATAAGTCCACAGCAAGAGGGGAGGACTTTAAACATTACCAACCACCCTGATGAGGGAGAAACGTCAAGCTAGTGACGCTAAAGAAGCGCTTCATGGGAGGCAACCCATATTTTATATGCTTTTAGAAAATAGTGAATAAGTCAATATTCATGAATTCTAACCCAGACTTGACAAACACTTGGTGAAATCCTTAATAGGCAGTATATAGTGAAGAACAAGTTTGGTGTTCAAAGCATGCCAAGAAAGCATGAATGCAACTGAGAGCATGCTAGTCTTGGAGCTTTGAACAGAACTTTTCATCACAGTGCTCCAAACTAAGTTTGGTGTCACCCCAGGGTGCCATGAATATGCATATAAGGATACACAGTTAGTTAGTCAGTTGGTGTTCATGAATAAACAATCTAATTATTTTTCTTTATTATTCTAGCCGAAAAGTTTAAAAACTTTTTATGATAGTGATTTTTCTTATTTTATTTTTTATAGGGAAAATGAAAGGAGCATTGAAGGGGATTGATTGGACAATTAAATGAAGAAGGTTCGGACACCATAAAAGGACGGCAACTACATAGGGAGGAGTTCAACGTAAACACTCAAGCCAAGTTGAACTACATGTCTAGTTATATGCATCATCTACATTATGCTATCCTTACATATGATGAGGTCCAACGAGACTTGGTAGAACAAGAAGAAAGGAAGGTGAAACAACAGAAGGAAACACTAAAGAAGAAGATGGAAGATGGTGGTTTCTGGAAGAAGTTGATTGGAAAAAGCAAAGGGAGTGGGAGTACGAGCACTCAAGAGGGACACAAGGAAGACAAGCAAGGAAGAGAGCATAGGCATCCACATGAGTGAAAGGTGGTGGAGTTCCTTCTTTGATCCATATTTTTCTATGTTTTCAATAAGGAAGATCTTGTATGAAATAGAACTTGCTTCCATGTTAGTTTGAACTTTTTTTTATTTTGTCTTTTAAGTTTTGTGTTGAAGAGGTCTATGCTTGCTAGTCTTTATGTCACTGCATCATCACTAGGTTTACTTGTATGCTTGTTCCTTTAAATCAAATGAAAAGAGAATGAGTGTTTACAAAAGACCAGAGTGGAGTTCATACTATGGAGTAAGTCCATAAGTTTATGGTGTGATCATAAGTTAGCTAAGTTGGTTCAACCACAAGGTGGGAAGACAACTATCTGTCATGAATACTATGCTTTGAACACACCCAATGAGACTAGCTAAATAAGAAGATCCTAATAAGAAAAAGGGAAAGAACAATAAAGGTTGAAAAATAAAAGAAAAAGAGTAAGCAATAAGGCTAGGCACCAATGGTTTTAATCTTGAGGCATGTGTCTGTGGTGCTCCTGTGTGAGGGATCTACTTGGATGAATAAGCTCTTAGGGGTGCCTTATCACTTGGTAACTTGGGTTAACTAACTCAGGATTATCAGTGGAAAGTCCACTATCAAGAGTAACCTTCACCACAGAGCATGTAGTAACCCAAAGAGGTACTGGACACCAAGGTCTCAAGAAAAGAAAATAAATAAACTATATGCCTGTGGTGTGTATGTATG
>NC_029785.2:98656303-98685711 GCF_000816755.2 Arachis ipaensis | reverse complement strand
CTAGAAAATAAGCTAGTTTTAGGTAGATATTCACTTACATCTTGATTCAAGCATACATTGTGCACTTTACATGATTTTATGAGGATTTTGCATGAATTTAATGACAAATTGGATGTTGTACTTCCCATGACTTGGACTAGAACTTTGATACACTCTATTGCTTGATTTCAGGACAAAGAAAGCAAGGAAGAACCACGTTAGCAGCCACGTTAATCTAATTAACGTAACTCCTATCGTGGAATGGGACTAACTTGTAAAGTTAATGAGAAAAGTAATCGCCAATAACGCTCTCGAAGCCATCATTGCCCACGTTAAGAGTCACATTAACTAAGTTAACGTGAACTCTAACGTGGAGGAAAGGAAATGGAGCCAACGTTAGTGACACCTACCTTTGTCACTAACGTTGGACCAAGCTCATAAGTGGCCACGTTAAGAGCCACGTTAACTTAGTTAACGTGGGCTCTAATGTTAAGAAGCAAGAGAGAAGCTAACGTTAGTGACATTCACCTTTGTCACTAACGTTGGCCAAGCCTCCATAAGCCACGTTAACTCCCACGTTAACTTAGTTAACGTGGAAGTTAACGTGAAGCAAGAATGTGATCACCAACGTTAGTGACACGTAACTTATCACTAACGTTGGAATGAACCCACACAAGCCACTATGAGCCACGTTAACTCCCACGTTAACTTAGTTAACGTGGAAGCTAACGTGGATAAGGAAACGATGAGCCAACGTTAGTGACACTCAACTTTGTCACTAACGTTGGAGATGGCTAGCATGGCCACGTTAGAAGCCATGTTAACCTAGTTAACGTGGACTCTAACGTGGGAGCTAGGGGCACATTGGAACGTTAGTGACAAAGGTAAGTGTCACTAACGTTCTCGAAGGTTGGCAAGCCTACGTTAAGGAGCCACGTTAACTAAGTTAACGTGGACTCTAACGTAGGGAAGGAAGAGGCTTCTCAATGTTATTGGGAAAGGTAAGTCCCAATAACGTGTGCGAAGGACAAAGAGGCAACGTTAGTGGCAACGTTTGTGCCACTAACGTTGAGGTTAACGTGGCTCTTACTTGGGTGAGGAACGTTAGTGAAAAAGGTGATTGTCACTAACATTCTCGAACCTATATTTTCACTGAACGTTAACACCACTAACGTCCTGAGCTAAAGTCTCTTCCCACTTCACACTTTCTCTCTGCAAGTAAAGCCAAGCCCAATGAAGAAGATAAAATTTTTACTTGACGACAAATTCGGTATACTTGCCGAAGGAAATTTGTTATGAGACAAGTTTTCCGCGCATCAGCCGCTACCTCTCTTTTTCTCTCTTCTCTCTTTCTTCTACCTTTCTTTCTTCTCATTTTCTTTTCTTTCTCTTCTACTGGAGAGTTCCTTTACCCTTGTGGAACTCCGGTGTATCTCCGATGAAGCCAACCACCATGAGCTCGCAGTGGCTATAACAAGTGCCATTGTTCTGTTTTCTCATCTTGCTTTCTTCACCCTTTGATTTTAAGGTTTTTATTTCCTTTTTATGTTAATATTTTAAAGTTGTTTTACCTTTCTTTTTCATGTTATTTAGATTGAATTTATTACTTTCTTTAGTTATCATTGTATTGCAAGTGTTGATGTTTGAATCATTGGGTTGATTTTGATTGAATTTGAGCTTAAATGTCATAAGTTTGCACAATGCACATTAATTATTTGATGAAATACCTATGTGAAACTTTTGTTTGATTCATGTGAGATGGCCATCATATGCTTTCAACACTCTCTTGTTTGGCATTTCTTATGATTTGTGCAACTTTAAATATGATTGTTGATGATGAATTTGCCAATGCATTTCCTTGTTTCTTGAACTTTCTCTAAACACCCATGTCTTGCATGACTTCTATTCCTTTGTTGATGGGTGCTTTGTTGGTGCATGCATTGTCCTTAGTTGAATTCAAATTTGTCAATGTTCATCTTAGCAATTGAATTGAGTAATCACATTACAAGTGTTCACATTTCTTTGATGTCTTGATCAAACATCTTTTGCTAATTTAAGCATCTTGTCTATGTGATTCTCAATCCTTCAAAATGAATCAATGACATGTTACCTTGCTTGAATGGTTATTGTTGTTGTACTCCATTTTTCTTATCAATGAGCTTTCATGCCCACAACCTCAATAACCATTCCCCTTCAAGAATTCAATTAAGTAATTTGGTGCTTGTTTAAGTTTGCTTGTGTGTTCAATCTTTAGTCTTGCAACTTAAACACTTGATTGAGAAGCATTGAGCTTTGACTATTTTAATATTGCGATTGCCATTTTTAATCAGCCGGTGTGTGTGTTCTAACCGCGTGCACTCTTGGAATACACACATTATTTTATCTCAAATCGCACTATTTTGAAAGCTTCCAATTAAGAATTTGAATTTTCTTCATTTTATTTGTGCTTCCTCATTGATCTTATTTTAATTCTCTTTTTAGGATGCGCAAGAAGGGTAAAGCACCGGTCACATCACTGGTTGTGCAACCAACAACTCGCCCTCCTAATACATGGTTCATGAATCGCCAAAGTGCGACACCAAGTACCTTGGTTAACCGAAGAGCCGACTTCCAATATGAGGCAATTGAGAATAGAACAATCCATTGGGAGAGGCCACTGAAGGTTCCGAGCAAGTACAAGGTGATTATCCATGACTGGATTGCCTCGCTTCATTGGGGATTTCTTGAGCAAAATCCAATCAAATTTAATAAATCCATGGTGTTGAAATTCTACGCAAACACCAAGCTTGGGAAGCAGAGTCGGTATTCCTTCGAGGGAAGATGTTGGACACTTTCAACAAGGATCTAGAAACTATTCCGAAGATTCCCCACATTCTGCCTTAAAAGGATCATTATTCAAGGATAAAAACGGATGTGTTCAAGGGGAAGATGTCTTTGGCTCCCATTCTTAAGAAGATTGGCTGTCCCGGTGCAAGTTGGGAATATAGCAAAGGGAGGAAATCTGTTCCCATGAGTATTGCTTATTCCGACTTGAATGTCGAGGCGCGTATTTGGCATCAGATTGTGGTCGACTATATAGTCCCTAGCACCCATGCTACCCATGTCAAATTTAAAACCACTTTGCTATTTGGGCTATTCTGGAAGGGAAGACAATAGCCATTATACCTTTGATGCGACATCAATTTGGAAACTCGTTGAAAAGAAAAAGATCAACATCCCTTTTCCATCGATGGTGACGCGACTAGCCATAGTAGCGGGGTAGAGAGGCAACCCACAGACGTCATGTTCAAGACACCGAGAGGCAACAACTTCATTCTATGGGGTGATTTGGATGGATCATCAAAGGAGATACCCGCCAAGAGGAAGGCACCTACAGCACCATCATTCAATCCACCATCTTCATCAACTCCTTTACCATTTCTCCGGTCTCTTCCAGACCTTTTCCAAGACATCTTGCATGGTATCCATAATATGGAGCAGCTTAAGCACAAGCATTTTGAGTGGATAGCGGCAAAGCTACAAGGAGGAGACCCCGGGCCAACTCCCAAAGCTTTATCAGAGTTAGTTGGGGAGGAGGATGATGAAAGTGATCAACCCATACACCATTGACCACCAGCTGACGGTGGAGTCCCCAAGTTACCTTTCTCCCGGATTAGGAGTATGCACAGAGGACCGTGCACTATTTAAGTGTGGGGGAGGTTCGACAATCTTAAGGGGGGTAAAATTCTTTTCTTGGACACTTTGCAATACCTTTTTAGTTTCCTTTTTAGCTTCCTTTTTTTTCAATTTTTGCACCTTGTTAGTTTGTTTGTATATATTTCTTTAAGTGCTTATGATTTGATGATAGTAAATATTTGCATGTTTTATGTTAGAGCGAATAAGTTTGGTGAAACAACAAGAAATTTCCATGAAATCTTTCTTAGGGCATACCATTGATTGAATTAAAAATTGTTTTTCAACTTGCTTGGAGTATTCCTTTCATAGAACATGGAAATAGAGCTAGAACAACATACCTTGTGAGATTTTGAGCTCTAATGGATGGTTGTACATTTCCAACCATAAAGTTTGTTCTTGTGTGATTATACTCCTTTTTTATTGTGATATTAGATTTACATGAATCTATATGTCCTATTTTTGATGTTTGATTGCATTTAGTATGATTGAGGCTGTTTTTGATATTAAACTCACCAACCTATATAGCCAACCCTTGCATTCACCTTTGTAACCCCTTTTGAGCCTTTAAATCCCTTTTATTCTAATTTTAGGCACATTATTCTCCTTAAAGTGAAAAACCATTGATGTCCTTGAATTGTTCTTTGATTAGTGATGAATCCATATTTGACGATATATTTTAGTTTGATTTGAGTGGATTTCATCATATAAACGCACATTTATTCATCCAAATAGCATACTTTTGTGTTCTCTCCCTTAATTGAGCCTAATTGTGAAAACATGCTGTTTTGTACTTAATTTAATAAATTTTATCCTACTTTTATCCCGTTCGATGCCTTGATAGTTTTGATGAGTGATTTTAGGTATAATAGGTTGGAATGGCTTGATAAGAGTGGAAGAAAAGCATGGAAGAGGGAGAAAACATGAAGAAAACAAATGCCATGTGTGCATAAGCACAACCCACTGTGCATGCGCACAGGAGGAAAATTAGCTTGTGTGCATATGCACACACCTGTGCGTACGCACACGTCCCATCACGTGACTTACTTAATGGAAATCGCTGGGGGCGATTTCTGGGCCTCCAGAGCCTAGTTTTTGGACCTTCTGAAGCTGATTCTTCCTATATCAAAGGGCCTCACTCCAAGTGGAAAAGGGGGGGAGGGAGAAATTACGGTTAGTTTAGCATTATGTAGGTTGTTTTCTAGAGAGAGAAGCCCTCCTTCTCTCTAGAATTAGGGTTGTTAGTTTAATTTTTTGTAATTTCTACTTTTAATTCTTATTTTCATTTAGTTTTCCTTGTCATTTATTGTTATTGCATCTTTGTTCTTTCCTTCTATATGTTATTTCATGTCTTTTGTCTTTTATGTTTATGACACTTTGTTATTTTAATTTACAATTAATGCAATTTATGTTTTCATGTCATTTATTGCTTTATAGAGTTGCTATCTTTACTTTCCTTGCTTGGTAGTTGTAGCATTTATTATTTCTTGTTATTTTATCATGCTTTCCTTTCATACCCACCAAGTGTTTGACAAAATGCTTGGTTGGGTTTTTACCTAGTTTTTCATACTCTTGGTTGGGAAATTGGGTGATTGGGTGAAATTGAGTTGTGGATGTCTATTCCGCATTGTGTGAGGATTCTTAATTGGTTTGGTTTTCCTTGACTCTAAGTGAACCACTAGTGTTGACTAGGTGATGCCAGAAAATCTTGGCTAGTTTCACAAGCAATTTTTAGTTTATTTTAGAGTAGTTTCATGCATTTCTTAGGTAATAAGTAAGTATTTGGATGAGAAATTCATGCATGCCTTGATTTAATCAAACATTGTTATTCTGATGCATTTTCATAAGAATTTTGCTATGTTTACTTGTTGATTATGAATGATGCAATTTCTTGTGAGATTAGCAAAGCTTTCATGCATTTTGTTTGGTTAATGATAGGTGGAAAGGAAGCTAAGAAAAGGGAAGGCAAAGAAGCAACAAGAAGGCCATGAGAGGAGGCAAAGAAAAGCAACGTTGGAGCCAAAGTTGGTGCTCCAACGTTGCTGGAAACGTCACCCCCACAGCATGAAGGGGTATACTTCCAACAAGAATAACATGAGCTACAGAGCTCCAAATGAGGTGATTTCAAATACATTGTAAAGTATGAATCAAGAGCTTTCCAAGCATATATGGCACTACATGGTTGACACTAAAATGGAGGGAGAAAACTTCCCCAAAAAGTGCATAAACGAACATGGAACCAACCTGTAATAAGGCCAGCTGACCTCTGCACCTTCGACGGAGTATCAATTGAGCTACGGAGCTCCAAATGATGCGCTTCCAACGACATTGGAAAGTAAACATTCAGGGCTTTGGAAAGTGGACAACATGTTTGAGCTTCCGAATCTGGCAATGTTCCCAACATTGCCTCCAACGTTGCACTCCGATGCCAGCAACCCTGTCCCCTTTGAAGGAGCATAACTTGAGTTGCAGATGTCCAATTGAGGTGATTCTAGTTGGGTTAGAAAGCTGACATTCAGAGCTTTCCAACCATATATAATAATCTATAGTGGGCATGAAATTTGCAACATTGAAAAGAGGACAAAGTGACGTCCCAAAGCTTGATTTGCAACATTTAGTTTGGAACTTGAAAATTTGGCATCCACGCGCACGCGTCAATGACGCGCACGCGTGGATGTGCGAATGTTGGAGGTCCAACATTACCTCAAATGTTAGCCTCCAACGTCCGTGATAAAATTTCAGAAGTTGGAGTTGAGAATTTTGAATCGACGCGTGACGCGTACGCGTAAACATACTTTTTCAGCCCAACCCCGCGCACGCGCCGCGCACGCGTGAAATGGCAAATTTGACCATTCACGCGTACGCGTAGGTCACACATATGCATGAATAGCAGAACGTTGGCCCTCCAACGTTGAGGCAAACGTCAATGACAACAACCCAGAAACCATTTTTCAAAGGACGTTTGGCTCAACGTTTGCCCTCAAATGTGATCACCAATGTTAAAGCCAATTCAATTCCAAATTGCGCCTATACAGAATATGAAAGTTAGATGCCAATTCGCATCACTAAGAATCATTCCTCATTGCTTCAATCAAGGCCAAGGCCCACATCCAAATACTTGATCCAATTGAAGATGAGAGGAGTATTATAAATAGAAGTGTTGTTGAAGATTAAAGGAGCTTCTCGGGAGGCCCTGAAGGGGCTTTGGGGTTTCAGACCCTGATTTCCATTTTCCTTGGAAAATTTTTCCTTTAGTTTGATGTACTTTCTTTTCTGCAATTTTTCCTTTTGTACTTTCTTACTTTTCTGCATTTTCTTTTCTTTGTAAATTGAATTGAGCTATGAATAACTAAACCCCTTTCATTGGGTTAGGGAGCTCTGTGTAATTTAATGGATCAATATTAGTTTTCATTCATCTTCTTCTTTTTTTTTTCTCTTGATTTTACTAGAAAGCTTTCATTCTTCATCCAATTGGATAGTTATCTTAGGAAAGAAGCTATTCATAATTGGATCTCCTCGGAACCTTGGAAGAGGAATGAGGAGATCATGCTAGAAATTCTTTCTCACATTGGATTAGATTGGGGTTTGGATGGATATAGTGACATGTAATCCTACCAACACTTTGATCTATGAATTTTTGTGGTATAATCAGTGACCAAATTTCATCTCTTCCCATGAGCACTTAAATCAAGGAATTGGGCAATTGTTCATGCTTAGAGAGATTAGTGAGCCAAGGAATTGGGATCCAATCACTTAAGATTGCCAAGGAGATCAATAAATGCATTGATTGTGGAAGAGTTGAAAATGAATTTGATCCGGAGAATTATACATCTGCTGACCCCAATGAATTCCCCCATCTCTGATCTACCTATTCTATTTATTTTTTGCCTTTAATTTCATGATGATTCCCCCTTCCTATTTAATTTCTAATTTCTTGCGCTTCTGCACTTTAATTCCTTGCAATTTAATTTTCTGTTCCTTTAATTTCTTGCAATTTAAGTTTCCCGCCAATTTTACTTTCTACAATCCCAATTAAATTCTGATTTTGCTCAACTAGTATAATTCTCCAATTGTAATTGATCGATCTACCAATCCCTGTGGGGTTCGACCTCACTCTTTTGTGAGTTTTTACTTGACGACAATACGGTGCACTTACCGGAAGAAAATTTGTCGAAAGACAAATTCCCGCGCATCAAGTTTATGGCACTATTGCCGGGGATTGGTTTTGTATTGACAATTATTAAATTGGAGGATAACTAGATTGAGCAATTTTCTTTTGTTAATAGTTTTTGTTTCAATTTGATTACTGCTAATTTCTGCAATTTTAGTCAATTTTCTTTCTTCATTCACTTGTTAGCACACTAACCACTAGCTGTTTGTGATATTACCGCACTATAGAAATTCCAATGTCTTTTGGTGATTATTGATTGCGACAGGGCATCTTGCAAGAAAAAAGAAAGCATCGATCATATTCTGGACAATCAAAATTCAGGAGAAACTCCTCACCACCACAGAATGATTCAAGTTATTATGCTCATGGTGGGTGGGAGAATCAAGAAGCTGAAATGGGATACTTCCCAGAGCCACAACATAGTTCATATTATTATGACAACTGCAGAAATTTTGACTTGGGAAGGGATTTTAATGTTGCATACCCCATGTATCAAGGACTAACATTCCATAATTTTCCAACCAATGCACCTCCATAAAATATCCTAGAAGTTGCAATAGAAGAACTCTCCAAGAAATACCACTTCATTGCCCAACTCAGTGAGTTTTTAGGGCAAAATATAAGAGAGGTGATTGAAGATGTGGAGATCTCAAGGAGAAATCAGGAAGATCAAATGAGACAATTGGCACAATATTTTGTTAAGGACTCAACCAATGTCTTCCCTTGGCCAGGGAAAGAATATCATGCCATCAGTCTAAGGAGTGGAGAAGTGCTTAATGAAGGTGAAATTGAGGAATTGGTAGAGCAAGTGAAAGAGATCCTTGTACCAAGTGAGCCACCAATTCCAGAAGCTCTTGATAAAAAAGAATTTCCAATTGTCCAACAACACCCAAGTTCTGAGATCAAAGATGTGAAGGCAGTAGAAACAAGCACCAAAATGAGGATTGTGACCGAGAAACAAGGGACCATATCCATGAAGAAGAGAAGGTCAAAGAACAATCTAACTGCTGATCCAACAAGCAATTTCACTCAAGATAATCACAAAACAAAGCTTGCTGGAAGGAGTCACTCACAACAAGGGGCATCAACTGGCTCCTTTTTCCACTGGAGGTCATTCTTCTTAACAAACTGGAAGAAGAAAAAGAAATTCATGACCAAAATGTCAAGCTAATGACAATAAAAGAGCGCTTGTTGGGAGGCAACCCAACCAAAGGTAGTTTTCTTTTCCTAGTTATTTCAATAAAAGAGTTAAGTAGACTTCTCTGTATTGCAAGGGGCTAAGTTTGGTGTTCCACACCAAAACAATTCAAAGGGTGAATGTAAGATTCTAAGTTTGGTGTTCCACCAAAAATTTCATTAAAAGCATACTTCAACCCTTGTTATTAATAGTCACTAGCTCCAACCAATCAGGGAAACTACTTAACAATAGTGTAATTTCAAGTTCATAGTTTATTTTTCTAGTTTATAGTTGTTTTCTTAATAAAAGCACATGAGGTTCTCTGCATGTATTCAATCTGCTACATTAGGCAAAGAACTAAGTTTGGTGTTCACACACCAACCTGAGTCCAGAAAATCACAAGCATACATGCATGCTAACTATTTCTCAAGTGCTTGGAAACAAGCAACTTCCAATCACTTTGCAGGAAGTCAAGCAATCTCTTGAAAAAACTATGCACCATCATCCAAGGAGACAAAGAAGGGTGTAAAATTTATGGATGATGATGACAAAGGAGAAACAAGAAGACACCAAGAAGTTGTATTGTACTTAACTGTCTCTGATTTGTAGTGCTTAAATTGGAAGTATGATTGTATCCTGATTTCATGAACCCTTATATTTTGTTGTTTTTTTTTGTTTATTGTCATTTTGGGTTGCTAGTCTAAGTGCCTACTTCACTGTCATCCTGCTTGAATTGTATGCTGTGTTCTTGAGCTCAATAAAAGAGTTTATGAGAATTTGCTGTGAAAAACAAGAGTGAAATCCAATGTGCAGAATAAAGTCCTAGTATTGTGGTGGTATTTGTTAGCTAAAGTGGTTCATCAATAAGGTAAAAGGGCAAAGATATCTCTTGAATTATGAGCTTGAAATGCATTCTATGAGACATGAATGAAGTAATACAGATCCTAAAAAGAGAAAAAGAGAATGAAAAAGAAAGATAAGAGCAGAAAAATAAAGCTAGGCACCAATAGTTTGGATCTTGAGGCATGTGTCTGTGGTGATTTTGTGCAAGGTACTGCTCTTAGGAGTGCTTCATCACTTGACAACTTGGGTTAACTAACCTGGGATTGTCAACTGAAAGTCCACTATCAAGAGCAACCTTGTCACAAGGCATTTAGTAACCCAAAGAGGTGCTGGACACCATGGTCTAAGGAATGAATAACAAACCATGTGCCTATGGTGTGTATGTGATGAGGAGAGACTTGGGTAATTAAGTCCTTAGGGGTGTTTCAATACCTAGCACCTTAAACCAACTGGTTCGGGAGTGTTGGCTGAAAACCTATCCTAAAGAGTTGCCTCAACACAGAACACTTAGCTACAGAAAGCAATAAGCTCTAAAGAAGAAAAGAAAACAAAAACAGAGAAGTTAAGATCAAGAATAAGAGTCTCATAGAAAGGCAATAGAGTGAGAGTTCAAGAGCATATGAGAGCTTAGAGACCAGCATGAACATGAACCTAAGTTGCCATGCATGAAACTCCATGAACCAAGGATTTGAATTCTCTAAATAAGGACTTGTATCTCTTGTATTTTCATGTTTTATCACTTGCTTGAGGACAAGCAAGATTTAAGTTTGGTGTTGGGATGCCATGGCATCTTGGCTAGTTTCACAAGCCATTTTTAGTTTGTTTTAGAGTAGTTTCATGCATTTCTTAGGTAATAAGTAAGTATTTGGATGAGAAATTCATGCATGCCTTGATTTAATCAAACATTGTTATTCAGATGCATTTTCATAAGAATTTTGCTATGTTTACTTGTTGATTATGAATGATGCAATTTCTTGTGAGATTAGCAAAGCTTTCATGCATTTTGTTTGGTTAATGATAGGTGGAAAGGAAGCTAAGAAAAGGGAAGCCAAAGAGGCAACAAGCTATTTAATTTCTTGCAATTTAAGCTTCTGCACTTTAATTCCTTGCAATTTAATTTTCTGTTCCTTTAATTTCTTGAAATTTAAGTTTCCCGCCAAATTTACTTTCTACAATCCCAATTAAATTATGATTTTGCTTAACTAGTATAATTCTCCAATTGTAATTGATCGATCTACCAATCCCTGTGGGATTTGACCTCACTCTTTTGTGAGTTTTTACTTGACGACAATACGGTGCACTTACCGGAAGGAAATTTGTCGAAAGACAAATTCTCGCGCATCAAGTTTATGGCTCCGTTGCCGGGGATTGGTTTTGTATTGACAATTATTAAATTGGAGGATAACTAGATTGAGCAATATTTCTTTTCTTTTGTTAATAGTTTTTGTTTCAATTTGATTACTGCTAATTTCTGCAATTTTAGTCGATTATCTTTCTTCATTCACTTGTTAGCACACTAACCACTAGCTGTTTATGATATTACCGCACTATAGAAATTCCAATGTCTTTTGGTGATTATTATTTGCGACAGGGCATCTTGCAAGAAAAAAGGAAGCATCGATCATATTCTGGACAATCAAAATTCAGGAGAAACTCCTCACCACCACAGAATGATTTAAGTTATTATGCTCATGGTGGGTGGGAGAATCAAGAAGCTGAAATGGGATACTTCCCAGAGCCACAACATAGTTCATATTATTATGACAACTGCAGAAATTTTGACTTGGGAAGGGATTTTAATGTTGCATACCCCATGTATCAAGGACTAACATTCCATAATTTTCAAACCAATGCACCTCCATAAAATATCCTAGAAGTTGCAATAGAATAATTCTCCAAGAGATACCACTTCATTGCCCAACTCAGTGAGTTTTTAGGGCAAAATATAAGAGAGGTGATTTAAGATGTGGAGATCTCAAGGAGAAATCAGGAAGAGCAAATGAGACAATTGGCACAATATTTTGTTAAGAAATCAACCAATGTCTTCCCTTGGCCAGGGAAAGAATATCATGCCATCAGTCTAAGGAGTGGAGAAGTGCTTAATGAGGGTGAAATTGAAGAATTGGTAGAGCAAGTGAAAGAGATCCTTGTACCAAGTGAGCCACCAATTCTAGAAGCTCTTGATGAAAAAGATTCTCCAATTGTCCAAAAACACCCAAGTCCTGAGATCAAAGATGTGAAGGCAGTAGAAACAAGCACCAAAATGAGGATTGTGACCGAGAAACAAGGGACCATATCCATGAAGAAGAGAAGGTCAAAGAACAATCTAACTGCTGATCCAACAAGCAATTTCACTCAAGACAATCACAAAACAAAGCTTGCTGGAAGGAGTCACTCACAACAAGGGGCATCAACTGGCTCCTTTTTCCACTGGAGGTCATTCCTCTTAACAAACTGGAAGAAGAAAAAGAAATTCATGACCAAAATGTCAAGCTAATGACAATAAAAGAGCGCTTGTTGGGAGGCAACCCAACCAAAGGTAGTTTTCTTTTCCTAGTTATTTCAATAAAAGAGTTAAGTAGACTTCTCTGTATTGCAAGGAGCTAAGTTTGGTGTTCCACACCAAAACAATTCAAAGGGTGAATGTAAGATTCTAAGTTTGGTGTTCCACCAAAAATTTTATTAAAAGCACATTTCAACCCTTGGTATTAATAGTCACTAGCTCCAACCAATCAGGGAAACTACTTAACAATAGTGTAATTTCTAGTTCATAGTTTGTTTTTCTAGTTTATAGTTGTTTTCTTAATAAAAGCACATGAGGTTCTCTGCATGTATTCAATCTGCTACATTAGGCAAAGAACTAAGTTTGGTGTTCACACACCAACCTGAGTCCAGAAAATCACAAACATACATACATGCTAACTATTTCTCAAGTGCTTGGGAACAAGCAACTTCCAATCACTTTGCAGGAAGTCAAGCAATCTTTTGAAAAAACTATGCACCATCATCCAAGGAGACAAAGAAGGGTGTAAAATTTATGGATGATGATGACAAAGGAGAAACAAGAAGACACCAAGAGGTTGTATTGTACTTAACTGTCTCTAATTTGTAGTGCTTAAATTGGAAGTATGATTGTATCCTGATTTCATGAACCCTTACATTTTGTTATTTTTTTTGTTTATTGTCATTTTGGGCTGCTAGTCTAAGTGCCTACTTCACTGTCATCCTGCTTGAATTGTATGCTGTGTTCTTGAGCTCAATAAAAGAGTTTATGAGAATTTGCTGTGAAAAACAAGAGTGAAATCCAATGTGCAGAATAAAGTCCTAGTGTTGTGGTGGTATTTGTTAGCTAAAGTGGTTCATCAATAAGGTAAAAGGGCTAAGATATCTCTTGAATTATGAGCTTGAAGTTCATTCTATGAGACTTGAATGAAGTAATTCATATCCTAAAAAGAGAAAAAGAGAATGAAAAAGAAAGAAAAGAGCAGAAAAATAAAGCTAGGAACCAATAGTTTGGATCTTGAGGCATGTGTCTGTGGTGATTTTGTGGAAGGACCTTCTCTTAGGAGTGCTTTATCACTTGACAACTTGGGTTAACTAACCTGGGATTGTCAACTGAAAGTCCACTATCAAGAGCAACCTTGTCACAAGGCATTTAGTAACCCAAAGAGGTGCTGGACACCATGGTCTAAGGAATGAATAACAAACCATGTGCCTATGGTGTGTATGTGCTGAGGAGAGACTTGGGTAATTAAGTCCTTAGGGGTGTTTCAATACCTAGCACCTTAAACCAACTGGTTTGGGAGTGTTGGCTGAAAACCTATCCTAAAGAGTTGCCTCAACACAGAACACTTAGCTACAGAAAGCAATAAGCTCTAAAGAAGAAAAGAAAACAAAAACAGAGAAGTTAAGGATCAAGAATAAGAGTCTCATAGAAAGGCAATAGAGTGAGAGTTCAAGAGCATATGAGAGCTTAGAAACCAGCATGAACATGAACCTAAGTTGTCATGCATGAAACTCCATGAACCAAGGATTTGAATTCTCTGAATAAGGACTTGTATCTCTTGTATTTTCATGTTTTATCACTTGCTTGAGGACAAGCAAGATTTAAGTTTGGTGTTGTGATGCCATGGCATCTTGGCTAGTTTCACAAGCCATTTTTAGTTTGTTTTAGAGTAGTTTCATGCATTTCTTAGGTAATAAGTAAGTATTTGGATGAGAAATTCATGCATGCCTTGATTTAATCAAACATTGTTATTCTGATGCATTTTCATAAGAATTTTGCTATGTTTACTTGTTGATTATGAATTATGTAATTTCTTGTGAGATTAGCAAAGATTTCATGCATTTTGTTTGGTTAATGATAGGTGGAAAGGAAGCTAAGAAAAGGGAAGGCAAAGAAGCAACAAGAAGGCCATGAGAGGAGGCAAAGGGAAGCAACGTTGGAGCCAAAGTTGGTGCTCCAACGTTGCTGGAAATGTCACTCCCCACAGCCTGAAGGGGTATATTTCCAACAAGAATAACTTGAGCTAAAGAGCTACAAATGAGTTGATTTTAAAAGCATTGAAAAGTAGGAATCAAGAGCTTTCCAAGAATATATGGCACTACATGGTTGACACTAAAATGGAGGGAGAAAACAGCCCCGAAAAGTGCATAAACGAACATGGTACCAACCTGTAGTAAGGCCAGTTGACATCTGCACCTTTGACGGAGTATCACTCGAGCTGTGGAGCTCCAAATGATGCGCTTCCAACTGCTTTGGAAAGTAGACATTCAGGGCTTTCCAATAATATATAATAATATGGGGTGGACAGCACATTTGAGCTTCCGAATCTGGCATTGGCGCAAATGTTGGAGGTCCAACGTTGCCTCCAATGTTGCACTCCGACGCCAGCGACCTTGTCCCTTTCGAAGGAGTATAACTTGAGTTGTAGATGTCTAATTGAGGTGATTCTAGTTGGGTTAGAAAGCTGATATTTAGAGCTTTCCAACCATATATAATAGTCTATAGTGGGAATTCAATTTACAACGTTGACAAGAGGACAAAGTGACGTCCCAAAGCTTGATTTGCAACATTCAGTTTGGAACTTGAAAATTTGGCATCTACGCACACGCGTCAGTGACGCGCACGCGTGGATGTGCGAACGTTGGAGGTCCAATGTTACCTCAAACGTTAGCCTCCAATGTCCGTGATAAAATTTCAGAAGTTGGAGTTGAGAATTTTGAATCGACGTGTACGCGTCGGTGACGCGTACGTGTAAACATTCTTTTTCAGCCCAACCACGTGCACGCGTATGCGTAGGTCACGTGTACGCGTCAATAGCAGAACGTTGGTCCTCCAACGTTGAGTTAAACATCAATGACAGCAAACCAGAAACCATTTTTCAAATGATGTTTGGCTCAACGTTTGCTCTCAAACGTGATCACCAACGTTAAAGCCAATAAAATTCCAAATTGCACCTATACAGAATATGAAAGTTAGTTTCCAATGCCTATCACTAAGAATCATTCCTCATTGCTTCAATCAAGGCCAAGGCCCACATCCAAATACTTGATCCAATTGAAGATGAGAAGAGGGTTATAAATAGAAGTGTTGTTGAAGATTGAAGGAGCTTCTCGGGAGGCCCTGAAGGGGCTCTGGGGTTTCAGACCCTGATTTTCATTTTCATCTGCAAATTTTTCCTTTAGTTTGATGTACTTTTTTTTCTGCAATTTTTCCTTTTGTACTTTCTTACTTTTCTGCATTTTCTTTTCTTTGTAAATTGAATTGAGCTATGAACAACTAAACCCCTTTCATTGGGTTAGGGAGCTCTGTGTAATTCAATGGATCAATATTAGTTTTCATTCATCTTATTCTTTCTTTTCTCTTGATTTTACTAGAAAGCTTTTGTTCTTCATCCAATTGGATAGTTATGTTGGAAAAGAAGCTATTCATAATTGGATCTCCTCGGAACCTTGGAAGAGGAATGAGGAGATCATGCTAGAAATGCTTTCTCACATTGGATTAGATTGGGGTTTGGATGGATATAGTAACATGTAATCCTACCAACACTTTGATCTATAAATTTGTGTGGTATAATCAGTGACCAAACTTCATCTCTTCCCATGAGCACTTAAATCAAGGAATTGGGAAATTGTTCATGCTTAGAGAGATTGGTGAGCCAAGAAATTGGGATCCAATCACTTAAGATTACCAATGAGATCAATGAATGTATTGATTGTGGAAGAGTTAAAAATGAATTTGATCCGGAGAATTAGACATCTTCTGAACCCAATGAATTCCCCCATCTCTGATCTACCCATTCTATTTACTTTCTGCCTTTAATTTTATGCTGATTCCCCCTTCCTATTTAATTTCTTGTAATTTAACTTCTGCACTTTAATTCCTTGCAATTTAATTTTCTGTTCCTTTAATTTCTTGCAATTTAAGTTTCCTGCCAATTTTACTTTCTGCAATCCCAATTAAATTCTGATTTTGCTCAACTAGTATAATTCTCCAATTGTAATTGATCGATTTACCAATCTCTGTGTGATTCGACCTCACTCTTTTGTGAGTTTTTACTTGACGACAATCCGGTGCACTTGCCGGAAGGAAATTTATCGAAAGACAAATTCCCGCGCATCACTAGGACTTAGGGATTGGATTCAATTATGCCCTTTTGACTTATCCTCGATGTAGGGTTCACTAATTGGGATTAATTCACTCACAATTACCATGTTTGTGGTCCATAACTAGGATAGGAATCCTTAATCCCCTAATTCCTACCAAGAGCCCTTTTTGTCATTTAATTTCCATTTTCATTGCCTTTACTTGCTTTCGTTTAATTCCATGCTTGTTTCATTTATTGTAATTTACATTTCTTGCATCTTTCAACCAAAACCCAAAAAAAATCTCCCATAGCCAATAATATGATATTTCATTGCAACTCCTAGGGAAGACGACCCGGGAGCTAAATACTCTCGGTTAATAATAATTTGTTTTGTAATGTGACATCTCTTTAGAGCATTCAAACTTTGATTGTGAGAGTTTATTGTTGGTTTGGACTATACTATTAACGAAATGATTCCTATTTTGATCAATTCTAGACCGACAACAAATTTTCACTCATCAAATTGGCACCATTGCCAGGGACTTGCAATGGTGTTGTTGTTGGCTATTGTGCATATTGTGAATAGCTTATTTTTTTTGTTTATTGTACATATGTTACTTGCTTATTTTTGGTTGCTATTATGAATATGTTGATATTGTGAATATGTTTTTCTTATTTGCTTTTTGTTTTTCTTTTTGGGAGCTCATAGCTTGTTGGACACTCCATCCAAGCTTGGTGCAATCAATTGGGGATTTTGGAGATTCAAGCATTGTTAGAAGCTCCAAGATGAATACAAGCACAAGTCTCCATTAGAGCTCTCCATAAGTCCAACTTAAGGATATTAAACTAAAGTGTTAGGTGGGAGACACCCCACCATGCTAACATTGTTCTAACTCTTCTCCTTTTGTATATATTTTGGCTTAATTGCATTTTTGTTTGATTGGTTATCTTAGAATTAGTTTAATTTTGAGTATAGATAGGTTAATTTTGGTTTGGATTATGAATTTATGGGTTCTTGCATGTTTTGATGTTGAGTTTTGATTGAGCTAAGGCTTGGTACCTTAGAATTTGAAAGAAAAATTTTTGAAAAACAGGGCATCTGTGCGTGCGCACACACTTGTGCGTGCGCACACAACTTCTATATTCTGCGTCCGGTGCGTACGCACAGACCTGTGCACACGCACATGCATGGTAATACCCCTTGTTTGTAGCGCCAGCATAGCGTGTGCATGGGCGCTCCCCTGTTTTAAGCGTCCTGTGCGTGCGCATACGCTCGTGCGTACGCACACATACCATTTTTCGCACTCTCTGTGAGAGTGCACATAGCTGTGCGTCTGCACACTCCCTTGCACCCGCTCTGTTGGGAGTGCTAGCACAGCCCGTGCACATGAACCCATACCCCTTTTTGCTCCTGTGCACGCGCACGGACCTGTGTGCGCGTGCACACATGATCCAACCCATATAAAAAAAACCTTACTGTGCGTGCACATAGACCCATGCGCATGCATAATCCTCAACAACCCCTCTGCTCGCAACGCACGCACCCCTTGTGCGTGGGAACACCCCTTCTTTTCCCTCTTGTACGCCCGCACACATCTCTTGTGCGCGTGCACAGACACCAAATTTCCTTCTATTCGCAGCGCCTACACGCTGCTGTGCGCGCGCATAAACCCACTTTGCACCTAGTGTGCGTACGCACACATACCTGTGCGTATGCACGCCCCTGTTTTCACCCACTATACTTCTCTTCTTCTCTTCTTTTCTCTTCCACTCCCCTCCATCCCTCTCTTTTCTTGTTTTTCCTCTACTTTTCTACTTGTTCTACTTAATTTTCATTGCATTTCATTTTCATTTTTTAGTAATTATATTAGATTTAGTTTATTTCTTTGTTAATTAAATAAATTGCAAGTGCTTGATTGATATTGATTGGGTTGCTTCTTGCTTAAATTTTGGTTTAATTGTTGATGAATATGTGCACTAAGTATTAAAGCCTTCTTTAATGCTTAGATGAATTGTGAGTTTGGTTCATATGTTGCAGGTACCATATACATTAAACTTTATCCTTGTTTGGCATTATGAATTGTGCACTTTTACTTTAGTGAGTTGAGTTGAAATTACTTGTTCATCATAATTTTCATATCAAATTCATCACATATCCGGTACTTGTTTCTCGTTAATGCTTTGCATTTGTTTGAGTGACTTAACTTGATTCTTATCAAGCTTATCACTTTTTGCAACATGTACCTTGATTATGTGACTATTGCATTCTGTGTCATGATGAATAAGTAGTTTCTCTTTCTTCATTGGATTGGTTATTGTTGATTGTGCCATTTTCTATTCACATTGCGCTTTCACTTGCACAACTTCAATAACCAATGTCTTATTTAATCAATTCACTTTAGTTGTGGCTACCTAGGTTTATTTGTGCCTTAATTTTTGCTTCTCTTTACTTGCAACTTAGGCCACTTAATTGAGGAATTCATATTTTTTCTGTTGATTATGTGGTTACCTTTTTAACTGACCAATGTATTGTGTTCTAAACCGTGTGCATTTAGAATACACACATTGTCTTCTATCTACCACACACATCTTACTTTTCCTCAATTCTTGTTTATTTGTTTTATACAGCACCCAGAGCCCCAGGTGCCCACCAGCTGAAGGTGCAGCCTCATACCTCTTCACCCCCCGGATTGAGTGCATGCACGGAGGACCGTGCAACGTTTAAGTGTGGGGGAGGATCCGTCAATTTTGGGGTGTAAACTTTCTCTTTCTCAACACTTTGCACTATTTTTCTAGTTTTTTAGTAGTTTCATCTTGTGAGAATATTTGTTGGTATTTCACTGCATTTTGCTTGGTTTGCTGGTATATATCTTAGCTTGCTTATAGTTTTATTTTAGTAAATATTTGTATTTGTTTGATTGCCTAGTATAGGAAATAATTTTGGTGAAAACAACAAAAAATTTTCAAGAAATCCCTTTTAGGGAATTCCATTGATTAGATTTGAAAATTTGTTTTTGAACTTGCTTGAAGTATTTTTATGGAACATAGAAAAGAGCTTGAACAAAAACACCTAGTGAGATTTGAGCTTCAATTGAGTGGTTGCACATTTTCAACTACAATTTTTGTTCTTGTGTGTTATACTCCTTTTATGATTGTAATCTTTGATTTGCTTGAATCTTTATGTCCTATATTTGTTGTTTTGAATGCCTTTAGTATGATTGAGGCCATTTTTTGAATTGAACTCACTTAACCCATATGGCCAACCCTTACATCTACCCTTGAAAACTATTTTTGAGCCTTTTAATTCCCCTTTGTTCTCATTTTAAGCACATCATTCACCCTAAGTGAAAGACCATTATGTCCATGAATTGTATCTTTGATTAGCTTGAGTTTGAGTGTGTGTGTGTGTGTGTTAATCAAGTGTGGGAGGAATTTATGAGAAACATTGGTAGTTAGTTAGTTTGGGTTTTCATTGTGAAATTTGAAGAAGTGGTTAAACACTCATGCATTTATACTTAAAATATATGCATCTCTTTTTAATGATAAAAGAAAAGAAAATTTTAGTGTACATACTTTGTTTATAAAAAAAAGAGAAAAAAAAAGAAAATAACAATATAAATAAAGGATGCATATGTGTGTGAATTAGAAAGAGGATGCATGAGTGAATGTGAGAAAGAGGATAAATGGGTAGTTAGATTGTTTTGTTATGTATATAGGATGATATAGGATTAGGTGAGATACTTGAGCTAATCAAAGATCCAATCTATTAGCCCACTTAACCATATTAATGCTACCTTCACCCTAGCCCCATTACAACCCTCCAAAGACCTCATGATATTTGCATTCATTAATCAAATATTAATTGATTGTTAGATGACTTGAAAATCTTTGAGAGACATGATTAAAGGAGGATTGAGTGATTAAGCCCTAAACACTGAGCGACTAAAGTGTAAACACATCCGGTGAGGGGTTCAATTGCTCAATTCTATGATTCCATCTCTTATATTGTATCTTCTTGCAAGTTTCTTGTTAGATTTTGAAAATTTCAAATCAAATCTTTGGATATTGATTATATTGCTATATTTTCTTTGCCTTGGCCCTAAGTTCCAACTTTAGATTGATTGAGATTCTTTTGTTTGTTTTTGCCAAACTCAATAGGAACTATAGTATATATATAGATGGATAGTATTTATTATAGTTGCATACATGTAGGTAGTTGCATTTAATAAATTGCTTTCCCTCCTTATCCTTATCCTTTGATTGTGATTAGCATGAGGACATGCTATTGTTTAAGTGTGGGAGAATTGATGAATCCATATTTGACGATATATTTTGGTTTGATTTGAGTGGATTTCATCATATAAACCCACATTTATTCATCCAAATAGCATACTTTTGTGCTCTCTCCCTTAATTGAGCCTAATTGTGAAAACATGCTATTTTGTGCTTAATTTAATAACTTTTATCCCACTTTTATCCCATTCGATGTCTTGATGGTTTTGATGAGTGATTTCAGGTATAATAGGTTGGAATGGCTTGATAAGAGTGGAAGAAAAGCATGGAAGAGGGAGAAAACATGAAGAAAACAAAGGAGAAGCGCACATTGGAGTGTGCGTGTGCACAACCTAGTGTGCGTACACACATATCCCAGCACGTGACTCACTTAATGAAAATCGCTGGGGGCGATTTCTGGGCCTCCAGAGCCCAGTTTTTGGACCTTCTGAAGCTGATTCTTCTTATATCAAAGAGCCTCACTCCATGTGAAAAAGGGGAGGAGAGAAATTAGGGTTAATTTAGCATTATGTAGGTTGTTTTCTAGAGAGAGAACCTCCCCCTTCTCTCTAGAATTAGGGTTCTTAGTTTAATTTCCTGTAATTTCTACTTTTAATTCTTGTTTTCATTTACTTTTCCTTGTCATTTATTGTTATTGCATCTTTGTTCTTTACTTTTATTTGTTATTTCATGTCTTTTATCTTTTATGTTTATGACACTTTGTTATTTTAATTTACAATTAATGCAATTTATGTTTTCATGTCATTTATTGCTTTGTTGAGTTGGTATCTTTACTTTCCTTGCTTGGTAGTTGTAGCATTTATTATTTCTTGTTATTTTATCATACTTTCCTTTCATGCCCACCAAGTGTTTGACAAAATGCTTGGTTGGGTTTTTACCTAGTTTTTCATACTCCTGGTTGGAAAATTAGGTGACTGGGTGAAATTGAGATATGGATGTTCATTCCGCATTGTGTGAGAATTGTTAATTGGTTTGGTTTCCCTTGACTCTAAGGTAGCGTTTGTTTTGAGGTACTGAGACAGAGACTGGGAGACTGAGACTCAGTATCATGTTTGTTGGTTCAGAGACTGGTACTAAAATTTCTGTCTCTGTCCCTAAAATTTCTGTATTTTTGTACCTCCAAAAAGTAGAAACACAGAGGACTAAAATTGTTAGAGATGGAGACTGAAACTTTAATAACATTTTATACTTAAAATACCCTTATTTTAATTAATTAATTCTAATTTTACCCTTTGTGCAAATTAAATTAGAGTTTTATTCTTCTTTTAGTTTCTGTCTCCCACTTTGCATCAAACAGAATACTGAGATTTATTTCAATCTCTGTCTCTTAGTCTCTATCTCTCAGTTTCAGTCTTTCTGTCTCTGTCTCTCCACCAAACGCTACATAAGTGACCCAGTAGTGTTGACTAGGACTTAGGGATTGGAATCAATTATGCCCCTTTGACTTATCCTCGATGTAGGGTTCACTAATTGGGATTAATTCACGCACAATTACCATATTTGTGGTCCATAACTAGGATAGGAATCCTTAATCCCCCAATTCCTACCAAGAGCCCTTTTTGTCATTTAATTTCCATTTTCATTGTCTTTACTTGCTTTCATTTAATTCTATGCTTGTTTCATTTATTGTCATTTACATTTCTTGCATCTTTCAACCAAAACCCAAAAAAAAAAATCTCCCATAGCCAATAATATGATATTTCATTGCAACTCCTAGAGAAGACGACCCGGGAGCTAAATACTCTCGATTAATAATAATTTGTTTTGTAATGTGACATCTCTTTAGAGCATTCAAACTTTGATTGCGAGAGTTTATTTTTGGTTTGAACTATACTATTAACAAAATGATTCCTATTTTGATCAATTCTAGACCGACAATAAATTCTCACACATCAATTAGCTTGGGTGGAGTAATGTGCGTACTCTAAGTGTGGGAAAAAATTGTTGGGAAACATTGGTGATGAGATTATTTGGGATATTCATTGTGAAAATTTGGAAAATGGTCAATACTCATGCATTCATTATTCAAGACATATGAATCTCTCTTGTTGACAAAACAAGGAATTGTTAATATAAAAAAAATGAAAAATCAATCAAATCAATTTTTGTGCATAATAGTGTATGAAATAAAATGATGAATAAAGGATGCATATGTCTATGTCTTGAGAAGAAAATGCAGGAGTGAATTTGTGAGAAGGAGATAAATGGGTAGTTAGGTTGTTTTGTTATGTGTATAGAGGATGGTATAAGATTAGGTAGACACTTGAGCTAATCAAAGATACAATTCACTAAGTCCACTTAGCCATATTAATCCCACCTTGACCCTAGCCCCATTACGACCCTCCAAAGACCTCATGATATCTGTTTTTCTTGCATCAAATATTAGTTGATTGCTAGATGATTTGCAAATCTTTGAAAAGTATGATTAAAGGAGAATTGAGTGATTAAACCCTAAACACTGAGCGAATAGAGTGTAAACACATCCGGTGCGGGGTTCGATCGCTCAATTCTATGTTCATGTTCCTTATATTGTACCTTCTTGCAAGTTGTTTGTTTGTTAGCTTTGAAAATCTCAATTCAATTATTTGGACATTGATCATAGTGCATTGACTTTTGCCTTGGCCCTAAGGTTTTCATGGGATTGATTGGAGTTTCATGGGTTGTTTCTACCAAATTTTGATAGAATAGACATTAGTAGGTAATATCTAGGTTAGATGCATGCATATAGGTAATACATTGAATAAATTATTTTCCCTTTCATCTATCTCCTTTGAATGTGATTAGCATGAGGCCATGCTAGTGTTAAAATGTGAGGGAATTAATAAATCCATATTTTACGATAATTTTTTGTTAGAATTGAGTGGATTTCATCATATAAACCTACAGTTATTCCATTAAATAGCATGCTTTTGACCTTTCCTCCTAAATTGTGCTTAATTATGAAAACATGCTCTTTTGTGCCTAATTTAGCCTGTTTTATTCTATTTGCCTTCCATTCGATACTTTGATGTTGTTTGTGAGTGATTTCAGATATATAAGGTAGGAATGGCTTGGTGAGAATGGAAGAGGAGCATGCAAAGAGGAGGAAGCATGAAGAATCAAAGGAGGAGAGCAAAGCGATGTGTGCTTATGCACAGACCTGCGTGCGTACGCACAGGAACCAAAGCAGAGCGAAGCGTGCGAGCGAGAAGCATCTTACGCGTCGCACGACCATCCTGAGCATCGCGAAGTGTGCGTGCGCACAACCAGATATTTTAGCCGAATGTGCGTGCGCACACGTCTGTGCGTACGCACAAGTTCCCGCACATGCCTTCATTAAAAATGCACGTGACTCGCATTTTTGATGGATTGGAGACCTAAATCTGAAGCCAATAGCTCATAATGAAGGGGGAAAACAATTGCACACCATAGGATATTATTAGGATAGTTTTAGGAGTAGTAGTAGGAGGTTTTAGTGTAGTTTTTCTCTAAGTTTTCTTTCATCTCCATTAGGGTTTATACTAGGGTTTTACATTTCAAGTACCATTTCCATTTTTTATCTTGGATTATGCTAGCCTCCATTGTAAGTATCTCTTAATTGTTACTCCTTTTTGTTACAATTTGCTACTCTTTCTTGTAATTAAAGTCATATATATATATACTTTTTCCAATTTTGATTTCTTGTGATGATTTTGATGATTGATGATTGTTATATGCTTGATTGAGTTGGTATTGTTGATTTTGACCATTTGTTGTTCTTAGTTTCAAGCATTTTCTTAATTTTCTCATGTTTTGCATTTTTACCCACCAAGTGTTTGTGGAAATGTCAAGTTTAATTATGGGCTAAATTTCCACCTCTTGGCTTGGGAAAAATGAGCAATTGGGTTTCTAGAGTTAGAATGTTCAACATTTAGTGATAATTCTTGGATTGTTAATTGTTTTTGTTTCCACTAAAGCTAACTTGTTGCTAAGGTATTTAGCAAGTGAGTTAGGATTTGTGGATTAAGGACAACTATGCTCCTTGACTTACTCTCCGATGTGAGTGTTAACTAAGTAAGATTAATCCATTACAATTGTCATAGTTGTGGTTTCAACAAGAAAAGGTCCCTAACTCATCCCAAGGCAAGACTTGATTTATGTTTTGAATTATACATACACATACATACATCAATTACTTTTATAGCTTACTTGTCTATATTACATATCCAGTTCTTTAATTCCTTTATTAGTTTATTACTTGCAATTTTGAATGTTCTTTTATTTCTTTAATTGTTCATATCTTCATTGAAAATCTTGTTGCCTTCACAACTAAAATTGCACACTCATTGATCACTAGGTCCTTGGGAGACGACCCGGGAAGTAAAATTCCCAATTTATATTGGTTTTGAATTGTGACATCTTCTGTCCTTCCAAACTATGGCTGGGAGTTGATTGTCGGTTGGGACTGTGCTACCAACGAAGTGGTCCCTATTTTGACAAATTCCTAACCGACGATAATGTCCCCACCAACCATTACTCGCAGCATCCAAGAGGGTCTTGTCTCAAGGCTTCATGCCTTGGCAGAAGTAGCTAATTAACACTAACTAGTCAATCATGTGATGGGGGCACGAGTCTATGAGATTCCTAAAGCGTTCCCAATACTCATAGAGAGTCTCCGATTCACCTTGAATGATGCAGGAAATTTCCTTCCTCAATCTATCTGTGACCTCCGGTGGAAAGAACTTGTCCAAGAATTCCCTTCTAAGCAAATCCCAATTAGTAACAACAGCTTCAGATTGAGTGTAGAACCACTCCTTTGCCTTTCCCTCTAGAGAAAATGGGAAGGCATATAACCAAACAGCAGTCTAATCCGTACCATACTGCCTAGTAGTTGAACAAGCTGTTTGAAAATCTATAAGATGCTAGATAGGCTCTTGAGCGGGTAAACTATGGAATTTAGGCAGTAGATTAATCAATGCGATCTTCAGTTCAAAATCAGCAGTCAAATTCGGATGACGCGCTTGATATGGTTGAAGAGTAAAATCTGGAGCTCCCGCTTCCTTGAGAGTAATCCTTCTAGGAGCTGCCATAGTATCTGTACCTAAATCAACAGAAGAGGCGTCAATGGACTGAGTAGGAGAGGAGTTAGTTTCTTCCTCAAATGACGCTTCAGACTCAACCTCGGGTAAGGTTGGTGAATTGGGAAAAACCCCTTCACCACCCTCGGAGTCTAACCTACGCCGAGCTCGCCTAATATGTGAAATGGTTTTTTCAGTTTTAGGATCAAATGCGGCTAGGCTCGGATCCGGTAATGAACGCGTCATTCAATAAAAAAACATACTAAGAAAAATAAATAATAAATATTACTAATAAATGAAAAACACACAAATAAAAGAAAAAATGCAATTATGTAAATATAAATATATTTACACAAACCAATAACTTAGCACACATATGCAATTTCCCGGCAATGGCGTCAAAAATTGATGGGAGGAAAAATGCCAGTTAAGAATTTCTAATAAAAATAGCGTTGCAAGTACAGTCTTAACTGACGAAATTTTCACTATCAATTTAAATTGTGTCACAATTAAGAATAAATAACCGGGAGTAGAATCCCGGGTCGTTTCCCTAAAAGTTGACACAGGATGCAAATTATTGGTTAGGAATTTTCTGAATATTTTCTGAATTTGAGAACGGAAAAATAAATAACTAGAAATTAAAGTAATGAATGAATAACAAGAGGTGATATGCATTTAAAATAAAAGGCCTTGGTTAGGGGACTTAGAGTTTCTATCCTTGTTGTCTTTCCTAAGTATAATAGTAAATGTTCATTGCTCCCACTTAGTTATCCTCTAACAATTGAAGAAAAGTCAAGTGGCTTCACTAACTCTACCTCAAAAGTCTTAGTCACTTCATGGGGAATGACTAGAGTTGGTGAGAATTGAGTTAGCCAGCAATGTCCAATTACAAATTAATACTTGAGTATCACAACTCAAGGGACCCCAATTAATCAACCCCTAAGCCAAGTTGGAAGGTCTACTCCATTAACATGAATGTCATTTTCATAACAACATAATAGGAGTAAATAAAAGACATGATAATTGTGAAAAATTAATTAAATAAAAAATGGCACGAACAATAATTAACCAAAATCAAACACGTACTTAGATTAAACATAAAATAATTTAATGCATTAATAAAATTCAAAAATAACAAGATCTAAACATGAATTCAAAGCAATTAAATGAAAAAAAAAAGTAATAGAAGTAATAGAGAGGAACACTATAAAGACAATGACTCCAATTGAAGGTAGTAGCAGCTCTCTCAAGATCCAAATCCAAACAAAACTAAGAACATCAAAAATCCTAGAGAAAAATAGGTGTTTCTCTCTCTACAATTCCAAAACTAATCAAAAACTAAAGTGAAAAGTGAAGTGTCTTCAGTCTCAGCTCCATCACTGCCTCTAGTCTGTGTTTTCGGGCTTGGATTTGGGTCCAAATCAGCCCAGAAATCGCCCCCAACGAGTTCTATTAAGTGCAGCACGTGACGCTTTGTCACGCGTATGCATCAGCCACGCGTACGCGTCGCTGAACTTCTACGCTGGTCACGTGTACGTGTCAGTCACGCATACGCGTCACTGAATGACGCTCCTGGTCACGCGCACGCATCAGCCATGCGTGCGCGTCGATCCTCGCTCCTAAAGTCTTCAATTTCTTGTGTTCCTTCCACGTTAACATGCTTCATCTTCATCCTTTAAGCCATTCATGCCTTGTAAACCTGAAAACACTTTACAAACACATCACGGCATAAAATGATAATAAAGGAGAACTAAAAATTAACAATTACAAGGCCTAAGAAACATGTTTTCAATCATAGCACAAAATTAGGAAGAAAACTTAAAAACATGCAATTTACATGAATAAGTGTGAGATTAGTTGATAAAACCCACTCAATTCAGTCCAAAATATATCATAAAATAGTGGTTTATCATTAACGAATTGGTTTGCTCTTTATAATTATTATGTTGTAGTTGGTGACAAGGATAATGGTCCTTAACCTTCAACCCTTACCAAGATCATTTTAGCATTTGAATTTACTTTCATTTTCTAGTTAATTATCTTAATTGTTCTTAGTTTAATTTCTTTTGTCATTTAGATATTGCTTGCTCTTTAATTTCTTGCTATTTAAATTTTTGTTAATTATGATCCAGACTCCCAATTTTTCCATAGCCAATGATAATGCACTCGATTGTGTTCCTTAGGAAGAATGACCTGGGATTAAATTCTCGGTATTTGATTTAAATTTGTTATCATTTCACTAAACTTTGAAGAGTGTTGAATTCCGGTTTAGAGCTACAATAAAACATGAGCTTTTAAACTTATAAATTTTCTAAATCGGTGTTTAGCACTCGTCAATGAACTAATAATGTTGTCAATTAATATAATCTTGCTCAATTTGACAAAAGTCCTATTTTCTAACCCTAATTGGAATTTATGTTTGTTCATAAGTATAGAGATGACAAAAATTAGAAATATAGCTAATTATTAAGTTAAAGAGTTACTTTGAAGTCTCAATAATAATTGAAATTCAAAAATTAAGTACTTCTCTCACTCATTAAGATGAAACTTTATGATTGGAGTTGTGAGAAATGAGATTTAAATAAACAAAGATAGAATAGAAAAAAGGAGAATAAACTAAGACGAAGAAAGTGATTTTGATGGTGTTGTTGTGTGATGTTGCAAAGAAAAGAAATGAGAAGAGGAAAGAGATGAGACTTAGAAAGGAGAGAAATGTAGTTTGGGAGATCAAAGAAAAAAAATTAAAAGGGTTAAGGGGAATCACATGCCCTTCATTTGTTCTTTTTCTTTTTTTTTTTTTCCCCTCTTTTCTCAATTATAACAAGTTTGGTTGACACTTCCTACCAAAATGAAAAAACTAAAATCGAGGCAAAACGGTTAACTAACTATGACTTAAATTAGGGTTAATGTGAGCGTATAATCAAACTATGATCAATCAGAGTAACATTAATTTTCCTTTGAATTATTAGTACTTCAGCATGTTGTCAAATTTGTCATTCTTTTAATTTTTTCCATCCGCAAAGAGGCACGAAGAAAAAGTATGTTTAAGAGAACTTGGCTTAATATTATCCATTTTATGATACTTGAAATTAAGTTTTGCAATTTTGCTTCGTTGGTTAAAATCTTGCAAAATCATGCGTAAACCTTAAATATAATAGTATATTGAACATTTCAAAATTCAAACTCGCACACTTTACTCTTCCTTTGGTATAATTTTTTGTGAACGTATTTAAAAATAACTATATAAATTTAATTTTGATATACCGATAGTGTAAATATTTTATACGTTTATCAATCATACTTATTATTTATTATTTTGATGATTACTTACACTATTAATATAAAATTTAATTATGTTTTGCTTTTGCTAATGCGTAGTGTGCATTAAAAATATGGCTAGTATTCATAATTTTTAGGGTAAATTACTCCAATAAACTAAAGTATTTCAAATATTATATACATCACCTAAAATCAAAAACATTACGCGCATGTCTTCGTTATAGAATTTCTTACTAAATCGATATGGTCTCATTCTATTTATTATTAAAATTTGAAATTTAATGAACCCTAATTTGATTTACAGGAACGAGGACATACACGTTACGTTTTTAGTTTTAAGTGATATATGTAATATTTACAATGCTTTA
>NC_029785.2:98558149-98656298 GCF_000816755.2 Arachis ipaensis | reverse complement strand
GATCGAAACTTAAAATTTTTAGCATGGCAAAAGTGTCTTTCACTAAAAAGGCAAAATTAAACATAAAAAAGAAAAAAAAAAATACCAGAACCAACGTGGCATACTGATAAAAAGTTTGACTGGTAGAAGAAAACGAAAAAAGAGACAAGGAAGGTAGGTTTTGCGCACGGCTAGATTGCCCCCTCTTTCTTTCTTTTTTCTCTTTCCTTAATATTCTATTCCAGCTCTGGAAAAATCAAAAACTTTTTTTTTCCCTTTTTACACCATTTCTTTTCTTTTCTTCTTCTTCTTATTATTATTCCTTCCTATTACTTGTTCTCTCAACCCTCCCTTTCTCCTTCTCTTTCACGTATATATTGTATGTAATCTTTCATTACAAAATTTAAGGGGAAAATTCAAAACAACAAAAGCAAAAAGATTTTCCCCTTTAATTTGACTTTTCCTTCATATCCATTTTCACATCATTGCTTGGTTTCATCCACATTATTAAGGTACATCTTTTTCATTATTCCCTTCTTCTATTATTCCTCTCAACACAAACAAGGATAATATAAAAGAAATTGCACATCAATTAAATTTTAATTTGATTATATCAAATTACAAGTATGTTTATGGCTTTAGTTTTGATAATAATGCTTTCAAGTCGTCTAATACCTTTGTAGCATGCATAGACATTACATCTTTCCTTATTAATTAAATACCATAATAAACAATTGATCATATTTTGTCACCATCCATTGAATTTTGTTTCACCATTTTTGTTTTAGATTCTCAATGTTAGGCATTGGCATGAACTTGCTTTTTGTTGGCAAATATTATTTATCTATGTCTCATTTTTTTGTTTTGCTAATTTTGCTTCACACAGAGCTGAAAATGCCAATAAATGTTGCAAATGAATATCAAGATGAAGGGAGAGTCCATGAAATGAATGGGATTGCAAAGCCATTACCTTCTAAGAAAGCCATAACTACAAACAAGTCACCAAGGAGTCCCTTGAGTCCACAAAAACTTCATCACCGGACTTTTTCCGGTACAAAGTTTCCAATTCATGGGGTTGGTGTTTCCTCTTCGGAACATGTCTGGGATGGTGCTGATAATTCACCTTCAATAAGAAGTTGTGGATCTTTTGGTGATGAGCCTAGAATTGATTCTTTGTTATCTTCAACGGATAGTCCAAGAAAGGCAGACAAAGGATTACCAAATTTCGGCCTTTCAGTACTAACAAAATCCTTATCCAAGGTAAGGACTACTCCAGCTTCAAAGCCTCCTGCTGGAATTAAGAATGAGAGCGTTTTGAAGACACAAACTAGCATGAACAGATCAAAACCTCCTTTAACCACATCAGGTTCCAAAAATGGTGCTGATTTTTCGCCTCGATCATCGATATTGGATAAGCCTGAAATGGGACATGTTTTTCTAAAACAGGCAAGGGACTTTATGTCAGTAGGGGATAACCCACAGAAAGCGCTTGAAGCGGCTCTTCAAGCGTTGAGAATATTCGAGAAGGTTGCTAATGGAAAGAGAAGTTTAGATTTGGTTATGTGTTTACATGTTACAGCAGCAATATATTGCAGTTTGGGCCAATATGATAAGGCAATTCCAATAATTGAATGCTCAATTGAGATTCCTGTTGTTGAGGAAGGATTACAAAATGCCCTTGCTAAATTCTCTGGTTACATGCAACTGGGAGATACGTATGCTATGCTAGGCCAAATTAAGAATGCAATTATCTATTACTCTGAAGGGCTTGAACTACAGAAGCAGGTTTTGGGGGAAACAGATCCAAGAGTTGGTGAGACTTGTAGGTATGTTGCTGAAGCCAATGTTCAAGCATTTCAATTAGATGAAGCAGAGAGGCTATGCCAAATGGCTCTTGACATTCATAGGGAAAATGGTTCCCCCCAATCTCTCGAAGAAGCAGCCGATAGGAGGTTAATGGGACTTATATGCGAAACAAAGGGAAATCATGAAGCTGCACTGGAGCATCTTGTTTTAGCCAGCTTGGCAATGGTGGCAAATGGCCAAGAAGTAGAGGTGGCATCTGTTGATTGTAGCATTGGAGATACATTTATATCATTGGCTCGATATGATGAAGCCATCGTGGCATTCCAGAAAGCGCTGAAGGTCTTCAAAGCCAGCAAAGGAGAGAATCATCCTGCGGTCGCATCAGTCTATGTGCGGTTAGCTGAATTGTATAACAGGACTTGGAAGCTAAAGGAATCAAGGTTTTATTGCCAAAGCGCGCTTAGGATCTATGAGAATCCAGAAGCTGGTGTCCCGCCAGAGGACATTGCCATTGGTCTAACTAATGTCTCGGTTATCTACGAGTCGATGGGTGAGCCTGAAAAGGCACTTAACTTGCTCCACAAGGCACTTGTGATACTGAAGGATGTGCCTGGACAACAACGAACTATTGCAGGAATTGAAGCTCAAATTGGAGTTATCAACTATATGTTGGGGAGATATCAAGAATGCTATGATGCTATGGAGAATGCTATCTCGAAGCTTCGTGCCAGCGGAGATAAGAAATCAGCATACTTTGGCGTCGCTCTTAATCAAATGGGACTTGCTTGTGTGCAGCTTCATGCCTTGGAAGAGGCTGTAGAATTGTTTGAAGAAGCAAAGATTGTTCTGGAACAAGAGTATGGACCATATAACTCTGAAACTCTTGGAGTGTATAGCAATCTTGCTGGAGCATATGATGGACTTGGCAGGTATAATGTAAACACACCCCTTTGTTTTTCTTTTGCTACGTTAGCATCTTAACCATTGATTTAACAAAATTAGTTATATTAATTATTGTTAGAGATGACAACATCGCGCGAAGTTATATTCATTTTACAATGTTGTATATTACTAGTTCATAAAATCAAGTCATGTCACTAGTACTCAAAGTCCAATTTACAATGGCAAACTATGACTAAGGATGTTGACATTTCTTGACATGAGATGAAACTTTTGTAGCAAAAAAACATATTGGTCATGATATGGTTTTGATGTTTGATTTAGGGTGGATGATGCAATTGACATTCTGGATTACATAGTGGAGATGAGGGAATCAAAGCTTGGGACAGCAAATCCAGATGTTGTTGATGAGAAGAGAAGGTTGGATGAGTTGTTGAAGCAAACAGGGAGAGTTCGTACAAGAAAAGGAAGGTCACTTGATCAGCTTCTTGATGGAAATGTCCGTACTATGGGTGACCTTATTTTCCTCAATGCCTGATCTGTTGTTGTGTGATGAGAGATATGGAGGAAGAAGGGCCACTACTAGCTAGGACTCATGAAAAAACTTAATCCTTTCAAAAGGAAGCTATTCAATGTCAAAAGAAAATTGCTTTGTCACATCTTTGTAGAGTGGTTTTTAAATAAATTCTTATATTTTAAAAACCTTTTATAGCTGAATATATATATAGACTTGTAAATGTTGCTTTACTTTTTGGGGGATAAATTATTGCTTACAAGTTAATGTCATTCAGGTTGTGCTAACTGCTAATTATTAATATACAACAAACAATGTTGTTTGCACCAATTTTTCAATTGAAATTATATTATACCTTTATTTTATTTTTTACCTTGTGTATACTAAATATATAAACCAAATATCATTTCTTATTTTCAAATGGCTTAATGTGTCGGAGATTTTAAGATGCATAGGAATAACAATAAAGATTTGTGAGCATGGATACAGTAAAGATACTTGAATTAGATTTTCAGAAGTGTTATATAAATACTAAAATTTGTTATTAAATAAGTTACATATATATTCGTGTATATTTGCATGTGTCGTTCTATATAAATAACTGATCAATGACTAATTTTTATGTTCTTCCCATCCTGTAGCTTCAAATCGTCGGCGGCACCACCTCTCCAAGCGACGTTGCCTCGCCTTCTCTGTGCCGTGTTTTGCATCCAAAACCTCTTCCATTCCTTTAATTAGTCGTGTAAACTAAACATTCACTAAAACATCTACAATGCTTGATTTCCAAACTTATGGTTCCTCTAACATGGTCAAATCATCGTCCCATGCAACTCCATCTTCCACGCACGTGTCTCTTTCCTACTAATTTGAGCCTTATAGCCATCTTAGCAACTTGAAAAATGAAGCCACCAGAGACGGTACACACACACACACATATATATATTGAGAATAGATTTTTTATACAAAAATAATATAATTATTACCATTAGATAGATTAAATTTAATGGCCAAAATTAAACTTAATTTTTTAAAAAAAATCACGTGACACCAAACTCTGATAACCTAAAACCGATACAAACGTTTTCTATCATCGTAACACTATTCAATGATCACTACGCCATTCCTAATTCTTTTTCATTGCTTTTTCTCTTTTTAATTCTTGTTAGTGGTCATAAAGTATCCTAAGATCACTTTTTCTAAGACTCACACTCACTACTCATAAAGTATATTTGTCTGTTTCTATTCATATTCATTCAAAGTATAAAGAATTGTATGTGTCCTTTTTTATCCATAGTGTGAATGAATTTGATCCCAGTACGTGTATGTTTCTATATATTTTAATTTTTTTTAAAAGCGCTATACAATAAATTAATTTAGATAGCATTCAAATGATTTAAATGATATAGCAAATGAATTAAAAGAATGGATTCCAAAATGTAAAGATGAATTGAAATCGAAAGTTGGCATGGTCTTTAACATGACTCAAGATGGAAGAGAAGTTTACAAAAAGTATGCACATGCGGCTGGTTTTAGTATATGCAATTTAACTAAAATAAAAGATAAACAAAATGTTCGGTGGAAATATATTATTTGCTTAAAAGAAGATTTTGAAGTGGAAAAGAAAGTACGTAGTTCTAGCCGAATTAGTAGTTGATAAAAAAAGTTTATCGAAATATGGAAAAAGAGTATTGACAAGAGAAGGATGTATAACAAAGATTATTTTTAAGAGAAAGAAGGAAAATATGACGGTCAATTTCACATAGGTCGCAAAGATGTATTACTACTTCTAGAAAGAGACAATTTTTGAGATCAACAAGGGGTGTAAATAATGTTCATAAAATCTTATTGGTCCCATGGTAGCACGAATCCCCACACCTTCGTACTTGTACCAGTAAGTGTATTGGATCATCCAAGTAATATCTGAGTGACTCAGGGTCGATCCTACGAGAATTGTAGTTTGAAATAAGCTATGGTTATCTTGCAGGTCTTAGTCAGGCTGATCAGAAGATGATAGATAAATATTTGTGAGATTATTGGAATCAATAATAGGAATAGGATTATGAATTGGAGTTGCTTAGCCTTTTTGAATTAACTCTGGTATTACTGTCTTTGCTTGTGAATGATCTCTTCTATGGCAGGTTGTATGTGATCAACGCCATGGGCCGTGGTCATTGATCTCCTCTGCTACAGATTGAACGCCATTGGCCGTGGTCATCCAATCTGACGAACGGTGAAACTCTAGTAGTTCATTCTCTTGGCGATCCTACTTAAAATGCCACAGACAAGGTCGAATCTTCTAGATCAGAGGATGCTGCTTCTTTGGATTCTAGCCTATACCACGGAGACCCTAATCTCCCCGAAAATCGGCTGAACTGGTGTCTCGAGAAGTCCCCAACGAAGTCGTGGATTAACTGTCTGAGAGATGTATAAATATAACTGTTGGCTCATGCTTTTCAGTCACGTATTCACACGAACCCAAGTAGACGCGGGTATTTGTCAGGTACGTTCGTCTTAGTATGATGAACAGAGCTGATTGTCTGATCATCCTATTCACCATGTTGAAGATCGAATATACATCTTAGAAATAAATCAAACACGGACCGAAGAAGAAACAGTAATACTTTTATTAATTCATAGGACTCAGCAGGACTCCTCCCCTCAACCTAGGAGGTTTAGAAACTCATACTGATGTGAAAAACAAAGTGATACACGAAATTATGATGAATGATGGGCGAAGATCCCTAACAAAGTGTGATCTTCTACTTTAAATACTAAACTAATGACTAGTAAGGGTAAAACGGTCTTTTTAGTGCTAAAATCCACTTCTGGGGCCCACTTAGTGAGTGTTTGGGCTGAGCTTTGAAGAGATCCATGTGCTATGAGGTCTCTGGGGCGTGGAACGCCAGCTAGGGGGTCCTCTCTGGGCGTTTGGATGCTGGATTCTGCTCTGTGGGCGCTAGACGCCTGGAAGGGGGCAGGTAATTGGCGTTGAACGCCAGTTTTGGGCCTTCTAATCCGAAACAAAGTATGGACTATTATATATTGCTGAAAAGCTCTGGAAATCAGCTTTCCGTAGCCGTTGAGGGCATTCCATTTGGACTTATATAGCTCCAGAAAAGATCTTCCGAGTGAAAGGAGGTCAGATCCAGACAGCATCTGCAGTGCTTTCTCTGTCTCAGAATCAGACTTCTGCTCTAACTCCTCAATATCAGCCAGAAATTATTTGAAATTGTACAAAAACATAAAAACTCATAGTAGAATCCAAAAATGTGAATTTAACACTAAAACCTATAAAAACTCAATAAAAACTAAACAAAACATATTAAAAACTATATGAAAATAGTACCAAAAAACATAAAAAATATCCGCTCATCACTCCCTATGACAAAGCAAATACAGGAACTTTAAAATCTTACCAATTATTTAAAGAATATGTTGAAAATTACGATAATATAGGTTGCACACAAAGAAAACCCCAAAATTATTCAAAAGATTTGAAAATCTTGATCATAGATGCAAATACTCGAATATTTATTAACAATTTTAAAATTAGCATAAGATGAATCGTTCATTTTATTATGATTTTAAGCTTAACAAAAAAGAAAAGCTTAAGAATATATTCTATCAGCCATATTGATGCTCATTTTAAATGCATGCATACGGTCAGTAGATCTACAGAAAAAATTACAACTTGTGATAAATTGAGGATTAGAAATTGAGTCACAACTGACTAAAATAAAAGGTGATCTCCTCCCAAGTAAAAGGGACAAGTTAGATTCTTTTATTGGCATCAATATTTCTGAAAATATTGACATTCTTCTTTCTAAACATTCAAACATCAAAGGACATGAAAAACATATTAAAGGTAGTAAAAAATGGCAATTGAATAATAACAGAAGAAAAACAAGACTTGCAAGGCTTGTAAATAATATGCACATCATGATAGTCGAAATTGCACTTCCAAAACCTCCTCCTAAAATTGATAAGAAGTCTTATTATAAACATTAGTTGCTCTTTTTTAATGGCTTAGTTTGAATATTTGTTCGACATAAAATTAGAAATAATTAATTATAACCATGTTTAAAACCAACGCTAATTTACTTTTTGTTTTCTCCAGGAAAACTACATGTGTAAAGTATTGCATATGAGAAATGATTGCATGAGGGAGAAGAGAGGCATATATCCGCAAAAACTCTTGCATCGCAGAAGCTTCAAGACAAGAAGATGTGATATAGTGGAAGCATTGGGTGAGGATAATTTTATTGTGATTTAATTGGTACAATTTGTGTCGTAATTATTGTGAATTTGAGACTCATGCCACTTAATCTGTTTTTAATAACAATGTCAAAGGGGATAGATCACATGCCGTTGCTTTCTTTTTCTTGGTCAGGGTCAAACGTTTTAAGAACTATTCAAAAAATATGAGATAGTTATATCAGCATAATATACTTCTACTTCTATTACTTAATACAAACCACAAATTGTTAGAATTTTTATTCTAATTGTGGTCCAATTTGTTAATATAGAAATTAGTTTGGGTGGTATTGTAATTATTCATTATTATATTGACAGTTGGTCTGTTTTTTGATGGAAAAAACACGACTGTTCATCATAAACTTTATAAAATTTGGGTCCCCAATTCTGATCATAAGAACAAAAAAAATACACCATGATTCCATCTGACTCTCTGTGATTCAAGAATTGGAAGTTCCAAATTAAATCAAAGAATTTATTGGCAATGGCTGAAGGTACATAAATTACTGGTTTTATAAAGAAATCTAATATGTGGTATCAGAGCAAAATTGTCTCTACCTTGTCATTTCAAAATTTAATTACTGTGCATTATTTTGATAAATTATTTTCAAAACAAGAATGTATAGTATGAATTTTGAAATAAGTAAGAAAAACTATTGAAATTAAAGTTGACGTACCATAAGAAGAGGGAATAATAAATAATATTTCCAGAAGGAATCTTCTAAATTTGTGTGATAGTTGTTCTTCATAATAGTATAATTTTCCATGATTCCCATAAGTTTTCTTATTCTTGAATTAAAAAAAAAAGAGAGAGAAGAAGAAAGAGAAGACGGTGGAAGAGAGAAGTTGTTATATAATATTATATAACAAGTCGAGGTAGGAAGAGCCTCCGACACCTACTGATACTAGTTCTCAAGCCGAGGTAGCATTATACGAACGGTGGGAGAAATCCAACCGTTTAAGTATGATGTTCATTAAGTCTCGTATTTCAGCTAGTATCCGAGGTTCAATTCCTGATTGTAGGAATGTCAAGGATTATATGAAGGCTATTGATGAACAGTTTGAGTCTTCTAGTAAGGCACTTACAAGCACCCTAATGACACAATTGTCATCTATGAGGCTTACCGGCATAAGAGGTGTGCGTGAACACATCATGAGGTTGAGAGACATTGCAGCACAATTGAAAGCTTTAGAGGTTGAGATCTCTGACTCATTTCTGGTACATCTTATTCTGAATTCTCTTCCTTCCCAATACGGACCATTTAAGATTTTTTATAACACACATAATGAAAAATGGTCCATTAACGAATTACTGGTGATGTGTGTGCAAGAGGAAGGAAGGCTAATTCAGGAATTTGGTGAAAGTGCACTATTAGTGACAAATGAGGGTAGTAAAAAGCAAGCTCATAAGAAGAAAGAAAAGGGTATTGTATCCCATCCTATGAAGAAAGAAAGTGCACGGTGTTTCTTTTGTAAAAAGAAAGGACACATGAAGAAGGAGTGCCCAAAATTTAAAGTTTGGCTTGAAAAGAAAGGTACTAACCTTTGTGATCTTATTCCTTCAGTGTGTTTTGAATCTAATTTTGTTGAAATATATCATGACACTTGGTGGATTGATTCTGGTGCTGAAATTCATATTTCAAATACCATGCAGGGTTTCATAAGGAAAAGGAAACCTATAGGAAGTGAACTAAACATCTATATGGGCAATCGGATGCGTTCACGTGTGGAAGCTGTTGGAACATTTAGGCTTGTATTAAGTACTGGTTCTATTTTAGATTTAGAAAGAACCTTTTATATTCCAGATTTTTCTAAAAATTTGATTTCTTTATCTAAGCTTGTAAAACAAGGATTATGTATAAATTTTTATGATGATTCTGTTGACATTATTAAAAATTCTAATATTATTGGACGTGGTACTTTAATTGGTGATTTATTTAAAGTCCATTTAACTAATAATGTTCCATCTAATCTTATGGTTATGCATGGTAATGGTATGAATGAAAAATCCTCCATGTTATGGCACCGAAGGTTGGGACACATCTCCATTGAGAGAATAAAGAAATTAGTAAGTGATGGAGTTCTTGAAACTCTAGACTTTACTGATTTTGATACTTGTGTGGATTGCATTAAGGGAAAGCAAACCAAAAAGTCTCAAAAAGGTGCTAAGAGGAGTTCTGACATATTAGAAATAATTCACACTGACATATGTTGTCCTGATATGTCCTTAAGTGGTCAGAAATACTTCATCTCTTTTATTGATGATTATTCACGATATATGTATCTCTATATGCTTCATAATAAATATGAGGCATTGGACACTTTTAAAGTTTATAAAGCTGAAGTAGAGAAACAATGCGGAAAGAAAATTAAGATCGTGAGATCAGATAGAGGTGGAGAATTCTATGGGAGATATACTGGAAGTGGGCAAGCACCTGGTCCATTTGTAAAGTAGTATCTTCAAGAGCATGGTATTGTGGCACAATACACCATGCCTGGCACACCAGATCAAAATGGTGTAGCTGAAAGAAGAAATAGGACTTTGCTGGATATGGTGAGGAGTATGCTTAGCAACTCCAATCTTCCTTTATCCTTGTGGAGTGAAGCCCTTAAGACAGCTGCGTATATATTAAATAGAGTTCCAACAAAGGCAGTTCTGTGTTCAAGAATTAACATACTGAACTAGGAGAATCAATAACACTATTTGAATTCTAAGTTCCTATAGATGCCAATCATTCTGAACTTCAAGGGATAAAGTGAGGTGCCAAAACTATTCAAGAGGCAAAAAGCTACTAGTCTCACTCATCTGATTGGAACTAAGTTTCATTGATATTTTGGAATTTATAGTATATTCTCTTCTTTTTATCCCATTTGATTTTCAGTTGCTTGGGGACAAGCAACAATTTAAGTTTGGTGTTGTGATGAGCGGATAATTTATACGCTTTTTGGCATTGTTTTTACATAGTTTTTAGTATGATTTAGTTAGTTTTTAGTATATTTTTATTAGTTTTTAAATAAAATTCACATTTCTGGACTTTACTATGAGTTTGTGTGTTTTTCTGTGATTTCAGGTAATTTCTGGCTGAAATTGAGGGACTTGAGCAAAAATCAGATTCAGAGGCTGAAGAAGGACTGCAGATGTTGTTGGATTTTGACCTCCCTGCACTCAAAGTGGATTTTCTGGAGCTGCAGAACTCCAAATGACACGCTCTCAATTGCGTTGGAAAGTAGACATCCAGAGCTTTCCAGCAATATATAATAGTCCATACTTTGCCCGAGTTTAGATGACGCAAACTGGCGTTCAACGCCAGCTTTCTGCCCTATTCTGGAGTTAAATGCCAGAAACAGGTTGCAAAGTGGAGTTAAACACCAAAAACAGGTTACAAACTGGAGTTCAACTCCACGAAAAGCCTCTACACGTATAAAGCTCAATGCTCAGCCCAAGCACACACCAAGTGGGCCCCAGAAGTGGATTTCTGCATCATTTACTCATTTCTGTAAACCCTAGTAACTAGTCTGATATAAATAGGACCTTTTACTATTGTATTAGACGTCTTTGATTAGTTTTATGCTATCTTAGACCTTTATGGAGGCTGGCCATTCGGCCATGCCTGAACCTTGTTCTTATGTATTTTCAACGGTAGAGTTTCTACACACCATAGATTAAGGTGTGGAGCTCTGCTGTTCCTCATGAATTATTGCAAAGTACTATTGTTTTTCTATTCAATTCAAGCCTATTTCTTATCTAAGATATACACTTGTTCTTCAACCTGAGGAAGGTAATGATCCGTGACACTCATCACCATTCTCACCCATGAACGTGTGCATGACAAACACCTCCGTTCTACTTGCAATCGCTTAAGTGCATATCTCTTAGCCTTCTGGTTCATGACACATGGTTGCCTCGCCTGACAACCGAGCCTTCCATTCCATGAGATCAGAGTCTTCGTGGTATAGGCTAGAATTATTTGCAGCCATTCTTGAGATCCAGAAAGTATAAACCTTGTATGTGGTATTCCGAGTAGGATCTGGGAATGGATGGCTGTGACGAGCTTCAAACTCGCGAGTGCTGGGCATAGTGACAGACGCAAAAGGATTACTGAATCCCATTCCAGTATGATCGAGAACCGACAAATGATTAGCTGTGCGGTGACAGTGCATTTTGGACCATTTTCACTGAGAGGACGGGATGTAGCCATTGACAACGGTGATGACCTACATAAAGCTTGCCATGGAAAGGAGTAGGAATGATTGGATGAAGACAGCAGGAAAGCAGAGGTTCGGGAGGAACGAAAGCATCTCCATACGCTTATCTGAAATTCTCACTAATGAATTACATAAGTACCTCTATCTTTATTTTATGTTTTATTTATCTTTTTATTATCAATTCACCATAACCATTTGAATC
This sequence comes from Arachis ipaensis, assembly GCF_000816755.2. NCBI lineage: Eukaryota > Viridiplantae > Streptophyta > Magnoliopsida > Fabales > Fabaceae > Arachis > Arachis ipaensis. The sequence continues at coordinate 98,644,437 of NC_029785.2, read as the reverse complement.
CGCCTGACTGAGATTTGCAAGGTGACCATAGCTTGCTTCAAGCCGACAATCTCTATGGGATCGGCCCTTACTCACGTAAGGTTTATTACTTGGACGACCCAGTACACTTGCTGGTTAGTTGTGCGAAGTTGTGACAAAGTGTGATTCACGTTTGAGAGCACCAAGTCTTTGGCGCCATTGTTGATGATCGCAATTTCGTGCACCATGGTTCTTCTTGGTAAGGGTATGGAGATAGTGTGTATTGAGGTGGTTCTTGGTAGTAATCATGATAGGGTTGTGGTGGTTCTAAAGGTTCTTGTTCATAATGGTCATAAGGATGATGTATGGGTGATTGGTCATATGATGGATAAGGGTCATAGGAAGGTACTCGGTAAGGAAAGGCCTGTGAGTTTGGTTGAGGTTCATGTTGAGGATAGGATTCATAGGCATATGATGGTGGTTGTTGATTGTCACAAAAAGATTTATCATAGCCATTGAATTGACATGCATTAGGATGATGATTATACCTATAAGTATCCAGAGGTTGTTGCCAATAGGAGTGATCAATTCCTTGAGGCTCCTCCCATCTTTGTTGGTTCCATCCTTGATACATGTTGTCATTGAAGTTTACATTTCCTACAACACAATTAGAACCAAACTCATAACCAAAAGGTGAGAATTCATAGTGGAAGCAAAAACAAACTAACTAAGTCCTAAAGCTAATAAGAACTAACAAACAAGTGGAAGACCAGCATATTCACAATATTCACATATATACAACAACCAATAACATAACACCATTGCAATTCCCTGGCAACGGCGCCATTTTGATGAATGGATTTTTGACGGTTTAGAATTTCGTAAATGAAATCTCGTCGAAGTATAGTTTCTAAACTAACAATAATCCTTTCATGCAAAAATTTGTTTGTCACTAGTACAAACCCCTAATGAATCTAATAACCGAAGTATTTAAACCTTGGGTCATCTCTTAAAGGAATTGCAGGGTAGTATTCTTGTTATTGGCTATGGACATGTATATTTTGGGGTTTTGAATAAGAAACAAGAAAAGTAAATGGAAAAGGAATTCAAATGATGAAAAGGTCTTGGCAAGGTTTGGTGGTCAAGGATCTCTATCCTTATCACTAACCACAATATGATAATTGCAAGGATGAATGCCACTAAATCATCCTCTAACAAGTTAAGGAAAGTCAAGTGATCTATATCAATCCAAGTCCATAAGTCTTAGCTATTCACTAATTAAATTAATGAGAGCTAGAGTCAATGGCTACCAACTATCACTTACTTGGACATTAGCAACTCAAGAATTCCTAAGTTACCTTCCCAAGCCAAGAACATAAAATTCTACTCTAACATCCTTTCAAGCATTATGACAAACACTTGGAAGGCATTAAAGAAAAGCATAGTAATTTGACAACAAGAATGAAATCTAACAACAACTTATTGCAAAGAATTAACAACAACAATCAAAGAGAACACAATTAACATGAATTACCTCAAATTGCATTAAAAGAAAATAAAAAGAACAAGAGTAGATCTACAACAAAGTATGGAAACAAAGTAGAAGAAATTACAACAAAGGAATGGAAGAACAAGATGTAACAACAAAGAATTGAGAGGTAGAAATAGATGAAAGCATGAATTAAAACCTCAATCTAAGTTTATTAACCTAAACCTAATCCTAATCCTAGAGAGAAGTGAGAGCTTCTCTCTCTAAAACTAAACTCTAAACTAATCCTAATGTGTGAAGTGATGGAATGAATGATAAGATGCAATCCCCTTCAATCCTTGGTCCTTTTAAGTTTTTTGGCGCCAAAGTTGGTTTATATTGGGCCCCATAGCTTCTGTGAATTCGATGGGCACGTTTTCATTCAAAAATCACGTGCCAGCACCGACGCGTACAGCACGCGTGCATGTCCATGTGGTTTTTACAATCCACACGTGCGCGTCTGTTGCGCGTGCGCGTGGATGAGCGCAACCAAATCTTTGGTTTTTTCATGTGTTCTCCACTTTGCATGCTTTCCTCTTTACTCCTTTGATCCATTCCTAGCCTTTTCAACCTGAAATCACTTAACAAACAAATCAAGGCATCTAGTGGAATCAAAGGTGAATTAAAAATCATCAAATTATGGTCTAAAAGCATGTTTTCACATTTAAGCACAAATTAAGGAAGAATCACAAAACCATGCTATTTCATTGAATAAATGTGAGAAAAGGTTGATAAAATACTCTAAATTCAACACAAGATAAACCCTAAAAACGTGGTTTATCACGGTCATCAAGGAACAAGTTCTAATCCTTATTAGACCACTGACAACTAAAAGTAGTTAACTTAGCCAACTACTATACTTTAAAAGTCTTATAAATAAGAAGCATAACTATTGGATCATATATTAATATGAGTTAAATATCTTGCACAAAACCACGCATAAAATACTCTCCTATTTATGTCAAATGCAGAGGTAGAACCAATGTGAATGGCAATGTAGTTACCTTAGGACAAGAAATATTGTTCCTGTATAATGCACACTACTCTGCCACAATTATTGAAGATATTACTGTAATTTTTGCCATCTAATAGAAACCAATGCTGAACACAAAGAAAGATAGCAGGGATAACAAATAATTAAGAGTAACCTGAATAAAACATAAAGAACAAACAAATAAATAAATAAAAAATAGAACAAATGATATATAGTTGGTTTACCTATTCTACTTCAAGCTGACATTAGCAAGGCCAGATAGAGACATAACAAAGCCAAGTATAAACAAAGAAGACATGTGAATGGATTTTGAGGAAGGAGATGCATGGAGCAAACTTAGTGCATAATTCGACACAGCCATCAAAAACCAACTCACTATATAGTGAATCAGTGAGAGAAGTATTGAGAACTTGAACTGCACAGTTCATAGCACCTAGATAGAATAAAAATAAAATAAAAGATTAATTAACATATAAAAAAATAAGTCATAATTTCTATGATAAGAGAGTAAAGTAAAACAAACAAACAAACTTTTTATTGATGAAGATATGCCAACTGCAACAAGAAATTTGAAGGCAAGTGCTACAGTAAGAGCACACGTATGGTGCTGAAATAAATAAACTTTGAGAAACAATAAATATATTTGCCTATTCGAGTGTCAAAAATAGAATGAAATATGGTGATTTTTAGAAAATGCCTCTCGAAATGAGACGCCCTAAACGCTTGTGCTTTTTGGCATTCGTGGCAGCTTAGTCTTTAGACACGTGTCCCAGAGACTGATAAAAAAATATAAGTTCACTGAATGAGGTTTGCTTTGTAACCTGGGATCAAGTACAAGTATTTTTGTAATTGCATTGTTCGCTCTTGTTATTGGGGTTGAAATTTAGTATGCATATATCATTGATAAACCCCATATTTAGGGTTTATCTTGTGTTGAATTTAGAGGGTTTTGTCAACCTTTCTCCCATTTATCCAATGAAATAGCATGGTTTTGTAAATTCTCCTTTAATTGTGCTTAAGAGTGAAAACATGCTTTTTAGGGCCTTAATTATTTAATCTTAATTCACCTTGATTCTATTAGATGCCTTGATAAGTTTGTTAAGTGATTTCAGATTTAGGAGGCAAAGATATCAAGGGAATGAAGGAAAAGCATGTAAAAATGGATAACTCATGAAGAAATGAAGGAATCGCAAAAGCTGTCAAGCCGACCCCTTCGCACTTAAACAACCATAACTTGAGCTACAGAGGTCCAAATGATGCGGTTCTAGTTGCGTTGGAAAGCTAACATCTGGGGCTTCGAAACGATATAAGATTTGCCATAGTTGCTATACGTATGGTGATGTGTACGCGCACTGTACGTGCACACATCGTTGGTGCCATATGATCCACTTAAAGCAATACGTGGCCAGCGAATTCTAAAGCCTTGTGGGCCCAATCCAACTCATTTCTGATGCTATTTAAGCCAAGGATTGAAGGAGAATTAACATACTTACACATCTAGTCATTAGTTTAGTTTTATTATGCTTTTAGTTAGTTTCTAGAGAGAGAAGCTCTCTCTTCTCTCTAGAATTAGGAGTAGGTTAGATCTAGATTAAGAATTCTTAGATCTAGTTTAATTTCATGCTTTGATTTACTTTTCTCTTTGCAATTCTTCTTCTTCTACCTTTCCGCTTTCTAGTTTTGTATTTAATTCTTGTAATCCTTTACTTTTATGTTGATGCACTTTTGTTCTTTTATTTCTCTTTAATGCAATTTATGTTTTCATGTTCCTTTATTGTTCATTTGATTTGTTGTTGTTTAATTTCTTGCAATTGAGTAGTGTAGATTTACTTTCTTTACACTTTTTACTATGCTTTTCTTTTATGCCTTCCAAGTGTTTGATGAAATGCTTGGTTGGATTTTAGTGTAGATTTTGTTCCTCTTGGCTATGGTAAAGTAATTAGTGACGCTTGAGTTATCTAATTCCCTTGTTGATTGATAATTAGAAGTTGCTAATTGATTTGGATACCACAAAAGCTAGTCTTTCCCTTGGGAGTTGGCTAGGACTTGTGGAATCACGTTGATTCATCCACTTGACTTTTCTTCATAGTTAGAGGTTAACTAAGTGGTAGCAATGGACAATTGTAATCATAATTGAGGAGGATAACTAGGATAGGACTTCTAATTCTCACAACCTTGCCAAGAGCTTTCTAGTTGTTAGTTTATTTTCATTGCCATTTACTTTTCATGTCTAATATCTCAAAAACCCCAAACATAGCTCCATAACCAATAACAAGACACTTTGTTGCAATTCCTAGGGAGAACGACCCGAGGTTCAATACTTCGGTTAATAAATTTAGGGGTTTGTACTAGTGACAACCAAATTTTTGTATGAAAGGACTATTGTTGGTTTAGAAACTATACTTACAACGAGATTTCAATTGTGAATTCTAGACCACACAAAAGTCCGTTCATCAAAATGGCACCGTTGTCGGGGAATTGTAATGGTGTTGTGTTATTGGTTATTGTATATATGTGAATATTGTGAATAGCTTGATTTTTAGATTGCTTGCTAGTCTTTGCTAGTCTAGGACTTTGTTTCATTATGTTTCTATTAGCTTTTGAATTTTATTTTCTCTTTTCATTATGAATTCTCACTTTGGCTATGAGTGTGATTACAATTATGTTGTAGGAAATGAAAGCTTCAATGAGGATGTGTATCAAGGATGGGACAACCAAAGGTGGGAGGAGCCATATGCATATGATCAATCTTCATGGCAACAACCTCCACCAATGCACTATGAAGAAGAGCCATTCTATGATGCATATCAATCCAATGGCTATGGTGAATCTCCTTGTGACTTTCAAGAACCACCACCATATGCCTATGAGTCATATCCTCAACATGAACCTCAACCATACTCACAAGCCTATTTTCACCAAACACCTTCATATGACCTTGATCCATATCCACCATACCAACCACCTTTTAAACCATTTGAGCCATACATGGAACCACCATTCCAATATCAATGCTCCCAAGAACCACCTCACTATACACCACCACCTTGTCAAGAAGAACCACCTTCCTATCATGAACCCTTTCTCCAAGACATTAAACTCTCTTATCCACCCCAATCCTCAATTGATGAAACCCTTAGCCTTATACTTCAAGGGCAAGGAAAAATGCAAAAGGAGACAATAGAATTTGTGGCTACCTTAACCAAGGTAGTACGCATTTTAGTCTCCCAATACTTGAGCACTCAAAGCACTCCCATGGCCACATGTGGAGAATTAGTTAAAGAGCATAGCATGAAGGAGAGATTGGAAACTCCGGTGGAACATGAGGAATGTTATTTTGTATTAGAGCAATTGGAGGAGCCTATGATCATTGAAGAAGAGGAAGAAGTGGTTGAAGACTTAGGAGATGTGGAACCTCCTTGGGAAACTAGAGTTGAAGAAAATTCCTCCAAGAAGATTGAATTTGATGTTGAGGAGGAGAGTGCACAACCTCCAAGACAATTGTTGAATGAAGACTTGGAAGGAGTAGAGCAAGAATTTAGTTTCCTTGGTGATGAAGATCATGCATCCAACCATCTTGGTGGTGAATCCTTTGAACTTAAAGAACCTTCTTCCAAAGAGATGGAAAGCAATGTGGAAGTAGATTTTTCCCTTCCTCCCATTTATGATTTGAGTGATGGAGAAGAGCTAGATGAAATTGATGAACAAAGGATTGAAGTTGAAGAAGTTTATGAAGAGGTGGAGGCAATCAAGGAAGAATATATATAAGGGAGTAGAGCTTGCAAGGACATTGGAAGTACCTCTCCCCAAGCCATCACCATCCATTCTTTCATTCAAGTGGGTAAATTCCTTGTACTTAAGCTTTATTATTCCCCTTGAATATGGTTTGCTCGAAATGGATGGTCAACTTAGATATATTTGTGGCTTTAAGAGCAAAAGGGAGATGGCTAGTGGTTGGAAATATCATTCTAGGTGCATGATGGCTACACGGTCAAAGCTTAATTACAATGGTTGGTGTAGAACTAAATTGCTTGGGTCTAGGATGTTGTTTAGTTGCTTAAATGAGAATTCCAAGATTGTGCCACCCAAGTGGAATAATGATAATCAACTCAAAGATGGATGTAGAAACAAGATATGGGATCCGGGAATACATGAGGATCAATTTCGGGAGCCCCAAGCTTGTGAAGAACTCCATCAACACTTGGGTCAATCCATGAGGAATTTTGGGGCACAATGGAGGACCAAGCATTGGTGGATGTTCCAAGATAGCTTCAAGCACAAGCCACCTTGAGAGGAGCTCCCCATAAGTCCAACTTAAGGACAATAAACAAAAGTGCTAGGTGGGAGACACACCACCATGGTAAAATTCTTCCTTTTTTTCTTTTGTATATATTGGTAAAATTAGTTTAAATTCATGTTTTGATTAATTTTGTTGACTATATTTGGTAGTCTAGTAGGTTAAATAAGGTTTTATGGTGTTTTGGTAGCTGTTTGGAGGTTTAGAATGCTTGGATTGGTGCAAAAACATAGAAAAATTTTTGAAAAATAGAGCACCATCCACGCGTACACGCACTGCACACGTACGCGTGCATCAAGCATTTTTGCCCATCCACGCGGACGCGCCTTGTACGCGTACGTGTGGATTGCAAAATCTCACTCCACCATACATTGACCCGAGAGTTATGCCCACATTGTGTGCGCACTGTGCCCGAGGCACAAAACCACTCGCGCGTACGCGTACATGACGCGTACGCGCCACTCTCAAAATAACCCATCGACGCGGACGCGCCATGTACGCGTACGCGCGGATGCCCCTCTTCACTTCACCTCTTTTCTTCTCCTCTTTCCATTTCTTTCCTTCTCCTTTCTTCTTCCCCTCTCCTACCCTTCATCCAACACTCCCAAACACCATTGATAACCATTTATTTTAGTTAGTTAATTAGTTATTTAGTTAGTTAATTAGTTAGTTGGTTAGTTAATCAGTTAGTTAGTTTAATTTTCTTTTATTTTTTCCCTTTTCATTGTAAGTGTTGGATTATTAATCTTGTTTACCATTAATTGTTGCTAAGTGCTAAAAGGGATGTTATCTTAACATCATTATGTTCATACTCTTTGTTGGATTCCTTAATTGAGGTTATATTTTGCTACTTGGTTTTGAGTTTTTCATGCTTACCTTTTAAGGATACCAAGTGATGAGAATTGCCTTCGAGCTTGTAACTCTTCTTGATATTGGATGTTGAGCATTTACTTTAATACATTGTGTTTCATGATTATATGCATCCATATGCTTTTTAGCTTGAATGCTCTCTTGCTTCTTTAATGCTTGTTTTACCTTACAAGCTTACTTAAAGCATCTCAAGCACACTAGAATAAGTGAAGTGCATGCTTCTTTAGTGACATAAGTTTTTATGCTAATGTGTGTTCTGAAAGGGGGCAATTTATAATTCACACATTCCTATTTTCATTAATGTCACACTAATTCACTCACTCAATTCTAGTGAATTACCTCATTCCAACAATGTATGCTTCCTTGCTTTTGTATTTTCTTCTCTTATGGTGTTATATTTTTGTTTTTTCATGATGACGCACCACAAGCAAAAATGGAAGCGGAAGAAAGAACACGCAACAACCGGTTGACCTACCAGCTGAAGGTAGCAATTCAGAGAGTCGCCGTACCCCCTTGCTCATCTTTGGATGCACCGAGGATGGTGCAAACTTTTAAGTGTGGGGAGGTCGTCCGACCGTTCGGTGATTTTGTAAGCTTAGTCAAAATGATAAAATTTTTCGAGAAATTATCTATAGGGCACCAATTGATTTGAGTGAAAACTTTTCATAAAACTTGCTTGAATCATATATATATTGTAGAACATGATTTTTGAGCTAAGAACACAAGCTTGTGAGTTTTGAACCTAATGGTGTGGTTACATTATATAGCCACTTATTTTTCCTTCTTGTGTGCATTATTCTCTTTCTATGATTGTAATCTTTGATTTGTTTGATTATTTATGTCCATTATTTTGTGTATTCATGCATTTATATGATTGAGGCCATCATTTACCCAAATATCCTTACCTTTTATCCTCCATTGTTAGCCAATTTGAGCCTATGATTAACCCACTTTGTTCTTAATTTTAGCATATTACAAGCCTTAAAGCGAAAAACAATAAAAGTCCTTGTTTGGATCTTTGATTAGCTTAGGCTAGTGTGTGTATCATTCAAGTGTAGGAACCTTGGGACATTGGGTGAATAAAAGGGTAGTTTTGTATTTTTGTTGTAAATATTTGAGAATTGGGTGCATGCTCATGTATTAATCAAATGTATAGACCTTATGCATTGATGCTCTTGTATATAGTTTGAAAAAAAATGATGAGAAAGACAAAAGAAAAAAAATATATATATGAAAAAGAAAAAAATAAGAAAGAAAGAAAAAAATAGAAAAAGAGAAGAAATAAAAAGGGGACAAAAATGCCCCAAAGCAAAGCGAAGCTCAATAAGATCAATGCATAAGTGTTGTGAACAAGAAAAGAAAATACATGAGTATGTGAAAAAATAAAAAATGGGTAGTTAGGTTAGAACTTAATTGTATAGGACGTCATAGGTTAGGTGAAAAGTTTAAGCTTATCAAAGATTCAAATTTCAAGCTCACTTGACCAAATATGCATCCTTACCTTGACCCTAGCCCCATTACAACCTATGAAAAGACCTCATGATACTTGTATGCATGCATGAAATAAATATTGATTGTTAGAAGGAAAATAAATCTTGGAAAGCATGATTAGGGGAGAATTGAGTGAATCAACCCTACACACTTGAGCGAATAGAGTGCAAACACATCTGGTAAGGGTTTGATGCTCAACTACATGTTTTCACCAATGATCATCATTCTTCTTCTTCTACCTTTCCTCTTTCTAGTTTTGCATTTAATTTTTGTAATCCTTTACTTTTATGTTGATGCACTTTTGTTCTTTTATTTCTCTTTAATGCAATTTATGTTTTCATGTTCCTTTATTGTTCATTTGATTTGTTGTTGTTTAATTTCTTGCAATTGAGTAGTGTAGATTTACTTTTCTTGCACTTTTTACTATGCTTTTATTTTATGCCTTCCAAGTGTTTGATGAAATGCTTGGTTGGATTTTAGTGTAGATTTTGTTCCTCTTGGCTATGGTAGAGTAATTGGTGACGCTTGAGTTATCTAATTCCCTTGTTGATTGATAATTAGAAGTTGCTAATTGATTTGGATACCACTAAAGCTAGTCTTTCCTTTGGGAGTTGGCTAGGACTTGTGGAATCACGTTGATTCATCCACTTGACTTTCCTTCATAGTTAGAGGTTAACTAAGTGGTAGCAATAGACAATTGTAATCACAATTGAGGAGGATAACTAGGATAGGACTTCTAATTCTCACAACCTTGCCAAGAGCTTTCTAGTTGTTAGTTTATTTTCATTGCCATTTACTTTTCATGTCTAATATCTCAAAAACTCCAAACATAGCTCCATAACCAACAACAAGACACTTTGTTGCAATTCCTAGGGAGAACGACACGAGGTTCAATACTTCGGTTTATAAATTTAGGGGTTTGTACTAGTGACAACCAAATTTTTGTATGTAAAGACTATTGTTGGTTTAGAAACAATACTTACAACGAGATTTCAATTGTGAATTCTAGACCACACAAAAGTCTGTTCATCAATCATATACTAGCTATTGGTGCGGATTTTATAACCACAAACTAACCGGCAAGTGCATCGGGTCGTACTAAATAATACCTCAGGTTAGTGAGGGTCGATCCCACGAGGATTGATGGACTAAACAACAATGGTTGATTAATTTACTTAGTTAGACAAACAGAAAATAGTGTTTGAGAGTTCAAAAAGTATTAAACAGAAGACAGGCAAATAAATAAGTTAGGAATAAAATATTGAGAAGGCAGTTAAGGCTTCAGAGTTATCTATTTTCCGGATTGAATTTTCTTATTAATTTATTCTAATCATGCAAGATTTAATTCATGGAAAATTATATGTGACTAGATCCTAATTCCTTAGACCTTTCTAGTCTCCTCTAAAATTCATCAACCGGCAATTCCTTGGTCAATTAATTCCAATTAAGGGGTGAAGCTTAATTCTAGTTATTATGCCACAAAAATCCTAATTATCCAAATATAAGAGGATTATATGTCACGTATCCCGTTAAGTCCAAATAATTAGAATTTAGGAGAAATTATTTTCAAGCTGTTGTTCAAGTAAAGAGCTTTTCCAAGTTATACAAGAACTCAATTAGAAAGAGGGTCATACTTCCGTTCCACCCAAATTCATAAAATAAAGAACGAAAACAATTCTTGAAATATAAATAAAGACATGAATTAAAATAGAAGAATAATAGTATCAATCCATACAATAGATAGAGCTCCTAACCTTAACATTGGATGCTTAGTTGCTTATGGTTCAGAGAGAAAATAAGGATTGTAAATTGGGCTGAGGTGGAATGAAAAGTTAACTAATTCGAATCCCTTTTTATATCTAATCCTAATTAATTAAAAATCTATCTTCTAAACTAAAATAATATATTTTCCTATTAAAAATTAAAGTTTAAATCAGAATTAATAGGAATCAGTGTTTTCTGCACGTGACGCACGTCACGCGTACGCATCGATGGTCTTCTTCGTGTGTCACGCGTACGCGTCAGGTACGTGCACGCGTCGCCATGGAAAGCTCTAAATCACGCACACGTTTCAGGTACGCGCACGCGTCGTTCTTCGCTTTTGTGCTGATTTCATTTGTGCAAGCTTCCTCAAATCCAACCAAATGCTACCTAAAATAAACAGAATTGCACACAACTCAAAGTAGCATCCATAGTGGCTAAAAGATACTTAATTCTTGATTAAACTCAACAAATTAAATGCAAATTTACTAGAAAAAGATAGGAAAGATGTTCACGCATCACAACACCAAACTTGAATTGTTGCTTGTCCTCAAGCAACCAAACTAATATAGGCTTAGAGTGTGAATTTGCATGAGAATGAGAGTTCGATTAAGTTCATGTCTCTTCTTACAGTGGGGTTTACAACTGCAATCTTGAATAGTTTTGGCATCTCACTCTCTTTTGAATCAAAAGGATGTCACTGTCATTCGGAATTAAAATCCGGATAATATTATGAATTCTCTAATCTTTTGTAACTCAATTTAACCCTTGAACACATCAATTTTTCTTTGATTCTCTTTTCTTTGGTGCTTTGCACCTTGAGCCTAGCTGTGACTTTAAATGTTTTGTCTCAAGCTTCGCTTGACACAGAAACACCACAAGCACTTAACTGGGGAGCTCTTTTGAAGTTCTGATTTTTCTTTCAGCTACTCCCAGACAATGGTGCTCAAAGCCTTTGGCATACTCTGCTAATTGCAATTGATCTCGACTCTAAATGTTTTGTCTCAAGGATTACTTGACACAAGAACACCACAAGCATATGACTAGGGAAACAACTCTTTGAGATTTTAATCATGTCTGACCTCCCTAGTCATTGATGCTCAGAGCCTTGGACCTTGCTTTTATATCCTTTTTGTGTTGTTTCTTTTCCTTCAAGGATTAAATTTTTGTTTATTTCAGAGAAATCATAATAATTATCTAAATCCCTGTTCCTTGTACATCAACATTCTTTGATTCAAATTTAAATATGCATTGTTCATGTCATGCATTTAGAGTTACAGAAAATACTACCACATTTGAATAAATGAGACTACTCTAGAAAAAAAAATTAACTCAATTTCTCATACATTACATCCCCTTTTTCTTCTTTCTTTTTGATTTCAAGCTTAGTGGGTAATACATGAGACACCTTTCAACATTAAAGCAATTAACAGAAAATTTCAAAATAACAGAACTAAAATCGAATCTAGGAATCTAACTAATAAAGGATCATGCAATAAACAAAGCAAAATAGCAGAAAACAGGAACATAACATAGTAAGAGCGGGAAGGAATATAGAATGAAAAGAACTCAACCACCTTAGTTATGTTGGTGGCCATCTCATTCATCTGGCTATGCTCCTTAGTGAAGATGATTTGCCTCCCTTTGGTCCCATAGAAAAGCCATAAGCGAAGTGACAACACCAAACTTAAAGGTTTGCTTGTCCTCAAGCAAAGACGAACTGAAAACAGAGAGGGACATAAAAAAAAGACATAAAAAAAATTGTATGATGAAAGAAGAATAAAAGGATAAAAGAACAAGAGAGAATTAGGATTGGGGGTAGATGATTTGAAATCAGGCGCTGAGGGGTTTAATTTGGGCATCGCATGCGACGCGCACGCGTACAGCACGCATACGCTTGGGTCGCCAGATTTTGAAAGTGACGCGTACGCGTGCCCTTGGTTTCTGTGAATTGCGCAAAGGCGGCCGTGCACACGTACAACTCTCTGCTCGCGTGGCCTGGGAACCAAAATTTTCAGATGGCGCGTGCGCGTCATGCACGCGCACGCGTCATGCACACGCACGCGTCATGCACGCGCACGCATGGATGGCCAATTTCGGAAAGGATGCGCACGCGTCAGGGACGCGTACGCGTGATGGGACTTGTGCTCCCAGCACCATTCCAGCCCCACACCATCATAACTCTCTGGCCATACACCCATTTACGCCGTTTTTCAGGGTCATGCGTACGCGTCAGGCGCGTGGATGGCTAAAATCACAAACGACGCTCACGCCACTAGCACCACTCCTGCACAACTTTCTGTTCAATTTTATTTTTCATGCACACACATATGACGCGTATGCGTCGTGTGCTCGTTTTTTTTGTGTTCGGTTCCTGTTCTAAAATAGCTACATGATCAGAAAACAGTAAAAACTCAATAAAAGTCAAATAAGTAAGAAAACTACTACTACGAAAAATAACTAAGGATACGAAATTATCGGGTTACCTCCTGACAAGCGCTTCTTTAACGTCACTAGCTTGACGGTCAGCTCTTCTAAGGAGGAGGATCATAGGGGCTCAGTTCTTCACCCCTTACTTTGAACTTCCTTCCTGTGTCTCTATAAATCAGCTCAATATGCTCCAGAGAGAGGATTCTGTTTACTGTATAAATCCACACTGGATTACTAGTCAACACCACCTTCATTCCTGGGGAGAAACCTTCAGTGGGATCTTTTTGTTTCTCCATCTCCTGGGTATTTTCTTCTTTTTGGGGACCTCCTCTTTGGTGGATGATGCATTCCCGACACCAAACTTAGGTTTGATGTCAGGAGAAATTTTATCGGTTGTCACTAAAGGAGGTTTGAGCTGTAGATTCTTCTGTCCGTCATCAGGGGGTTCTTGAAGGTTTGGATCAATAAGCTCAGTCTGCATGCACCTCTCTTCTTTACCTGCTGAATGTATATCTTTGAAGACATGAAAGACCAGTTGCTCATTATGCACTCTGAGTACTAATTCACCCACTTCTATATCAATTAGAGCTCTCCCAGTGGCTAGAAATGGTCTTCCTAGAATTATAGAGGCATTCTCATCCTCCCCTATGTCAAGAATCACAAAATCTGCTGGGAGGAAGAACTTACCCACTTTGACCAAGATATTCTCCACTAATCCATTTGCAGGCTTTATAGATTTGTCTGCCATCTGTAATGCTATCCTTGTGGGTTGTGCCTCTTGGATTTTCAACTTCTTCATCACAGATAAGGGCATTAGATTTATGCTTGCCCCGATATCACATAGGGCTTTCTCAAAAGTTATGCTCCCAATGGTGCATGGAATTTGAAAGCTCCCTGGATCTGGCAGCTTCCTTAACAAGTTATTCTGAATTATGGCACTGCATTCTTTAGTCAGGACCACTATCTCATCTCCCCTAAAGGCTTCTTCTTTGACAACAACTCCTTCATGAACTTGACATAGAGAGGCATTTGCTCCAAAACCTCAGTAAAAGGAATATTTATTTTTAATTTTCTGAAGACTTCCAAGAACTTTGAAAACTGCTTGTCCTTGGTCTCCTTTTGAAGTCTCTGAGGATATGGCATTTTAGGCTTGTACTCAGGAGCCTTTGGCAGTGTAGGATAAGTGTCAAGAGATGGGTCTTCTTTTTCAACTGGCTCCTCATTAACTTGTGCTTTAATACTTGCTACTTATCCACTTATCAAGGTGATAGCCTTGCATTCCTCTCTTGGATTTGGAATTGTGTTACCAGGAAGGCTATTAGTGGTCCTCTGATCAATTTTATTAACTCTTGTGGCTATTTGAGCCATCTGAATCTCCAAATTCTTGATTGATGCTCTGGTTTCCTGCACAAAACTCCTCATCATCTCCCAATTAGAATCTTCTTGGGATTTAGAATTTGCCTACTGAGGTGGTTGTTGTTGATGAGATTGAAATTGGTGGTTATTGTGATTGTTCTGTTGGATGCCGCCCTGAGAATTATTATTGAAATTCTGAGGTTTCTGAGGTTGGTCCTTCTATCCAAAATTTGGGTGATTTCTCCTCCCCTGATTGTAGGTATGAGAATATGGATCATTATTGGGATTTCTAGGAGCACTCCCCACGTAATTGACCTATTCAGAAGAGGATTGAGCATAATCATAATTATCATTTTGCACAAAATTACCTTTCATGTCATAAGGGACCTCTTGAGGTGAGTTTTGGGTTTTGATAGCTGAGACTTGCATGCCACCCATATGTTAAGTAAGTATACTTATTTGCTGAGACATAAGCTTATTCTGAGCAAGAAGAGCATTAAGAGCTTCTACTTCCATAACACCCTTCTTCTGAGGAGTCTCAGAGTTCACAAGATTCCTGTTAGATGAGTATAAATATTGGTTGCTAGCAACCAATTCAATCAGCTCAATAGTCTCTTCTAGTGTCTTCTTCTTGTGCAATGAACCCTCTGCAGAATTATCTAAGCACATCTTCGACATTTCACCCAAGCCTTCATAAAAGATGTCTAGTTGGGTCCATTTAGAGAACATGTCTGGAGGGCATTGTCTAATCAGTAGCTTGTACCTCTCCCAAGCTTCACAAAGAGTTTCACCATCCCTCTGCCTGAAGGTCTGAACCTCCACCCTAAGCTTAGTCAGCTTCTTTGGTGGGAAAAACTTAGTAAGAAACTCAGTAACAACCTTGTCCCAAGTATCCAAACTCTCCTTGGATTTGGAATCTAGCCATAGATTTGCTCCATCCCTCAGAGCAAATGGGAAGAGCATGAGTTTGTACACCTCTAGGTTCACTCCATTTGTTTTCATAGTATCACAAATTTGCAGAAAATTAGAAATAAATTGATTTGGGTCTTCGTGGGGAAGAACATGATACTGGCAGTTTTGTTGCACCAGGGTGACCAATTGTGGCTTCAACTCAAAGTTGTTCGCAGCTATAGGAGGCACCACAACGCTTTTTCCATAAAGATCTGCAGTAGGAGCAGAGTAAGAGCCAAGCACTCTCCTTTGTTGATCATTCTCATTCGGATTTGCCACATTGGTATTAACAGCATTATTAGGATCCATAGTGGATTATGCAGCCCTGTAAAGTCTTGATTGTTGCAAATGCCGCCTGAAAGTCTTTTCAGGTTCAGGATCAAAGTCTAAGAGAGGTTCCTTGTCTCTGTTCCTGTGCATAAACAAACAGAAAAACAAGAAAAGATGGGAATCTCTACATCACAGTGCAGAGAATTCCCAGTGAGGTAACCTGTGTAAAATAATAAAATAGAAATACTAAATAAATAAATAAAAATTTGTATTTATTTATTTATTTATTTTTATTTTCTTTTTTTTTTCAAAAATACTAAAGTAAAAATTAAAAAAATTAAAACTAAAGCCTAATCTAAGCAATCAAACAACTAATAGTTGTTAATCACTATCAATCCCCGGCAACGGTGCCAAAAACTTGGTGCGGATTTTATAAACCACAAACTAACCGGCAAGTGCACCGGGTCGTACCAAGTAATACCTTAGGTGAGTGAGGGTCGATCCCACGAGGATTGATGGACTAAGCAACAATGGTTGATTAATTTACTTAGTTAGACAAACAGAAAATAGTGTTTGAGAGTTCAAAAAGCATTAAATAGAAGACAGGCAAATAAATAAGTTGGGAATAAAATATGGAGAAGGCAGTTAAGGCTTCAGAGTTATCTATTTTTCGGATTGACTTTTCTTATTAATTTATTCTAATCATGCAAGATTTAATTCATGGCAAACTATATGTGACTAGACCCTAATTCCTTAGACCTTTCTAGTCTCCTCTAAAATTCATCAACCGCCAATTCTTTGGTCAATTAATTCCAATTAGGGGGTGAAGCTTAATTCTAGTTATTATGCTACAAAAATCCTAATTATCCAAATATAAGAGGATTATATGTCATGTATCCCGTTAAGTCCAAAAAATTTGAATTTAGGAGAAATTGTTTTCAAGATGTTGTTCAAGTAAAGAGCTTTTCCAAGTTATACAAGAACCCAATTAGAAAGAGGGTCATACTTCCGTTCCACCCAAATTCATAAAATAAAGAACGAAAATAATTCTTGAAATATAAATCAAGACATGAATTAAAATAGAAGAATAATAGTATCAATCCATACAATAGACAGCGCTCCTAACCTTAACAGTGGAGTTTAGTTGCTCATGGTTCAGAGAGAAAATAAGGATTGTAAATTGGGCTGAGGTGGAATGAAAAGTTAACTAATTCGAATCCCCTTTTATATCTAATCATAATTAATTAAAAATCTATCTTCTAAACTAAAATAATATCCTTTCCTATTAAAAGTTAAAGTTTAAATCAAAATTAATAGGAATCAGCATTTTCTGCACGTGACGCACGTCACGCGTACGCGTCGATGGTCTTCTTTGTGTGTCACGCGTACGCATCAGGTATGCACACATGTCGCCATGGAAAGCTCCAAATCACACGCACGTGTCAGGTACGCGCATGCGTCAGGTACGCGCACGCGTCGCTCTTTGCTGTCATCTCCTTTAATTCTTGTGCTGATTCCATTTGTGCAAGCTTCCTCAAATCCAACCAAATAATATCTAAAATAAACAGAATTGCACACAGCTCAAAGTAGCATCCATAGTGGCTAAAAGATAATTAATTCTTGATTAAACTCAACAAATTAAATGCAAATTCACTAGAAAAAGATTGGAAAGATGCTCACGTATCAGTTATCCACCCGCGCTTCCGCGCGGTAAACATGGAAGTAGTTATGCATCCTAAAGGCAAAGTCTGTATGGATATTTGTTAGTATCAATAACAAAGTTTCAAAACTTATTTTCAATATTTATTAGAGTTAATTCGAAGATGGTAAGTTTGCCATATGGTACATTGGAAAGCACTAGTGTCGTATAATTGTAATGGAGTAATAAATTAGACATTATGTGCAAGTCATAATTGGGAATTATTTATATAGTGAGCTTGTCGTTATGCTTGTATTAATACCCACATTTTATGATAGGAGAAAATTTATGTGTGTGTGTGTGTGACCGTATGATCAATTATCGACGCATTTATATTTGTCATGGATGTTTTCGAAAGAAGTTGTCTGGATGAGTCATTGTTGCAAGTGGTTCCAAAGGTATAGTGAATCTATTTTGTGGTACTTAATATTAAAAATGATAAATACATTAGCAGACATAGGGATCATACATGGTTTGCTCCAAATGAACTTCTAAATCTATGTAAACAGGTCATCCCCTGCAATGATATCAATAATGAGTTTTTAGCATGTTGAGAAAGTTTACTTTTTTTTATTAGAAATGTCAAAAACAGTAGACACATGGAAAGTGAAAATATTTATATGCAATATACTTTCATAAATTATTGGTGAAGTTATGAAGATAGCTTTATAGAATGCAGGAATAAGGGATAATTTTTATTATGGATAGAAGAAAATATTAGATAGAGCTGACTTAAGATAACAATATAGAGATAGAAAGACATATATAGAAATGGGATTGTAAATTTGAATACGATAGTTTTAATATGACAATTTGAAAAGTTTAGTCTTACTATAGAAATGGGATTGTAAATTTGAATACGATAGTTGTAATATGACAATTTGGAAAGTTTGGTCTTACTTGATTCTTTAGTCAATAGAGTATGCATTTTCAGAATGAGATCAAATATTCTTAAAGACTTCGTAATAAACCACATTCTTCATTTTAGTTGAGTTGTTTGAAACATCATGTGAGATCACAATCTTCAAACCATTTTTATTTGTGACGCGCGAGATCGCAATATAAAGCTACCATGTGTGAAGACAGGGTGTTTAAGAAGAAATCCGACCTGATTTAAAGATTGTCCTTGACTTTTATTAATAGTCATGGCATAAGACAGTATCATCAGGTATTGTCTCCGTTGAAATTTAAAAGGTAATCTTGCATCAGAGGGAGTCAAAGTCATCCTAGGAATGAAAACTTTGTCACCAGTGTTATCTCCTGATAACACCTCTGCTTGAATAATCTTTTCACCTAATTTAATGATGACTAATCTTGTGCCATTACAAAGTCCTGCTGAATGATCAATATTTCGAATAAGCATTACAGGGCATCCCTCTTTAAAATTGAGCTCATGATTTGGAAGACCTGAAGCTTTGATAGTTGCCAAAAATTCAGGAGTATGAAGATTGTCAAATGTTTTATTACCACCTTTAAAGGAAGTTGAGTTAGAGCTCAAGTAGGTTTTCATTTCGTTATTGTTCAAAGAAAGCATGTAGTGATTGTCCTCTTCAACAATGTTAGTAGTTGGAGCTAATATTATGCGACCTTGAAGATGACTAAAATTAGTTGAGTCTTTTAAGTAATCACCATAGATAGCTTGAACAATTGCCTCAATTGGATCATGAAATTCCTTTATAAGAAGCTATGGTGAAATACTGATAACACTAGCACTATCTTATAATTTTCCTAGTTTTCCATCACCCACATCAAGAATCTAATTTGCAAATTGCCTTAAATCTTTAGTGTTTTCATCTCCAGTAGTAGCTCTTAGACACATATTTTGTGTTAACCTAAGTAACTTACATTGTTTCCAAAGATAGGATGAATTGATTGATGCATTAACAATATCTTGCTTAAATCCCTTTGTTATCACTGGAAGTATTTGGCTAAAGTCTCCATCTAGAATAACTATTTTTTCCTCCAAAGGTTATTCCTGAGCTTGATTCATTGTTAACTCGCAATAAATCTCTCATCGTTTGATCTAGTGCCTCAAAACAGAATCTATTCATCATAGGAGCTTCATCCTAAATAATTAACTTTGTTCTTATGATTAATTCTGCCAAAGGAGTACCTTGTTTGATATTGCAAGTGCAATATTCATCTAGTGTGAGAGGAATTGCAAACCTAGACTGTACTGTTCTGCCTCCATGCAATAAAAGAGATGTAACACCACTTAAATCAATGGTTAACATGATTTCACCTTTTGATCTAAGTCCAGCTGCAAGAGTTTTCCAAATGAATGTCTTCCCAGTGCCACCATGTCCATATAATAAAAATAATTTACCACAATCCGAGTTTATTGCATTAATAATCTGATCATGCACATGTCTTTGCTCTGTCGTCATTTGCAATAAGTAATTTTTATATTGTTGATCCAATGAACGTCGATCATAACAAAGCTCATCCATGATAAGTTTGTTTTGAGAGACACCTTCTCTTACAGATTGATTATTCTTGATATTGGGAAATGTACGACTTTGATAGAAGGTTTTTTGTCGGTTAGAAATTTCACACAAATAATCTCGTCAAAGTATAGTTCCCAACCAACAAACAATCCTCAATCAAAGTTTAATTTGTTTGTCAAAAGTGCCAACCAATAAAAATACCGAGAGTATTAGATCTCGGATCGTCTCTCAAAGGAATTGTAGTGAGGTATACACATTATTGGTTATGAGGTCCAAGGGGTGGTTTGCATATAAGAAGACAAGAAATTAAATGATAATAAAATAAAGAAAACAATTAAGAAAAGCAAGTAATAAAGAGAGACATTCATGGCAAGGATTGAGAATATAGACTTCCTATCCTAGTCATTAATCATCATACAATAGTTAACAAGAGCTAATCCTATTAAGTCATCTTCAACATCGGAAGAAGGTACAATGTTATCTTCAACATAGGAAGAAAGTCAAATAGGACTAGTTAATCTTAATCCATAAGTCCTAATTAACTTACTAATTGAATTAGCAAGAGACTAGAGTCAATGGAAACAATATTAACTAACAACTCTAGATCACCAACATAAGTTGGGTATTAATGACTCAAGATTGCCTAATTTCTCTTTCCAAGCCAAGAATGCTCAAAAAGCTACTCTAACATCCAACCAAGCATTTTGTCAAACACTTGGAAGGCATAAAAGGAAAACATCATAAAATTACAAGAATAATAAATCTACAATTTACCCAATGCAAGAAATTAACAATAACAACTAAGGAAAGCAAATTGAACATGAAATACCTCAAAATTGCATTAAAGAGAATGAAAATTAACAAGAGTGCATGAACATAAAAGTAACCAAAATGAGAAAATAACAAGTAAAATTAAGAGAACAAGGATGTAGGGACAAGAAATTGTAAAGAAAACTAGATGAAAACAAGAATTAAACCCTAGTTCTAAGAGAAATTAACCTAATTCTAACCTAATTCTAGAGAGAAGAAGGAGCTTTTCTCTCTTGTAAACTACCTAAAGCATGGTCCTAAGCTAATCTAATTGCTCCCCCTTTTGTCCAATCTTGAATTCTACATCAAATAGCCTCAGAAATGAGTTGAATTTGGGCGTGGAAAGCTCAGAATCGCCCCCAGCGTATTCAGTTTAATGAGGTCACGTGATCAGCATCACACGTACGCATGGTCGACGTGTGCGCGTCGCTTGCCAAAATTTCTACTCACGCGTACGCGTGGGTGACACGTGCGCATGGCCATTAATGTCTTCATCACGCATACGCGTAAATGACGCGTGCGCGTGGCCTTCAATTCAGCAAATCCTCATCTCCTCACGAATTCTCCACTTTGCATGCTTTCTTCTTCAGTTCGTCCATCCAATCTTAACCTTATAAGCCTAAAATCACTCAACAAACATATCAAGGCATCGAATGGAATTAAAGTAAATTAAAATTTGCAATTTAAAGGCCTAAAAAAACATGTTTTTAACTCTTAAGCACAAATTAGGGAGAATTACAAAACCATGCTGTTTCATTGAATAAATGTGAGATAAGTTGATAAAACCCACCAAATTCAACACAAGATAAACCACCAAATTGGGGTTTATCAGACTTTTGGTCGAACCATTGAGTTTGACCATAACAGAGTTGCAAAAAGCTTCTGTAAATAATGACCAGATCCCTAATGTCTTGCTTCTTCAATGGAATTGATGTATTCTTGATCATCATCTAGTAAGCCTCTTGCATAGCATGCATGTCTAAATGATAAGTGCACAATACCCCTGTATGTTCTAAGATCCTTATAACTTGTTGGACCTTGAATAATGTTTAACAACATTCTAAGATAGTATAATTCTCCAGATGTCGGAGGGACAAAAAAGAGCCTTCCAATGACAACATTTCTTTTCCTCGGTTCCCATATCCTGGCATTGCGCTTCCAAACAAATTTACTTGGGAATTCATTGTAAGTTAGCTGTCTTATAATATCGTATTTTTTATTTGCCTTGAACCACGCGACAAACATGGATTCTCAAACTATTGCTTTATTTACAGTAGTTAACAAGTGATCTTCGTCTTTAAAAAGCATTGTCTACTCATCTGGTAAGTGGAAGCTTAGTCACTCAACAGATGGCTTCCAATAGTAAATATTAAAAGCAAATATTGTCCATGCAAATTCACATGGATAAACATACCGGCAATCATAAAAAAAAAACTTAATCTCTTCACCAGGCTTAATAGTGGGATCGTTGTCTTTTGAACTTTAATAAAAAGAAGTTGTCACTCGATCACTTCCCTTGTTAACATACTTAAAGAGATATTTTATGGAATGTGATTGATTGCATCATTCAACATTGATATGAGCTCCATATTTTAACAACAAGTATTGATTATGTGGTACCCCATAACAATTGTCTAGAGGAATTCCAGAAATGTCAATCATTCGGCCATCACATGCTTATGTGTTCTTAGCTCAAAAAATATTTTTCACAATATATAAATCAAGGAAGTTCAAGAAAATTTTTTTTACTCAAATCAATTGCGGTTCCCTATAGATGAATTCCTTAAAAAATTTTATTATTTTGACTAAATTTATTATATATATATATATGTAAAATAAGAAAATGCAACAAAAAATTCTAAAAGTCCTAAGAATAACAGAAAAAATTAAAATGTGAAAGTGTTGGAAAATTAGAAATTGTCACCCAAAAATCGCCGATCGGTCGGATGACCTCCCTACACTTAAAAGTTTGCACCGTCCTCGGTGCATTCAAAGATGAGCAAGGGGATACAGTGACTTTCCAGATTGCCACCTTCAGCAGGTGGATCAACCGGTTGCTGCGTGTTCTTTTTCCCGCTTCCGTTTTTGCTTATGATGACTCACTCATGAGAAATAGAAAATAGAACAGTAAGATGAGAAAATGCAAAAGCAAGGAAGCGTAAATTGTTGGAATGAGGTAATAATCACTAGCATGGAGTGAGTGAATTAGTGTGACATTAAGGAAAAATAGTGTGTGAGTTCTAAGTTGCATGCGGTTTAGAACACACACACTGATATTAAAAGTTATGTCACAAGTACACAAAAGAAAGCATACGCTTCACTCATTCTAGTGTGCTTGAAATACTTTTAAAGAAAACTTGTAGGTTAAGACAAACAAACAAGTAATACAAAAGCATAGAAGTATTCAAGCAAAAATCAAGCAATTTTGAGTTGGATAACGAATGGACATTGATTGATGTGTGATGAGCGGATAATTTATACGCTTTTTGGCATTGTTTTTAGGTAGTTTTTAGTATGATTTAGTTAGTTTTTACTATATTTTTATTAGTTTTCAAGAAAAATTTACATTTCTAGACTTTACTATGAGTTTGTGTGTTTTTTTGTGATTTCAGGTATTTTCTGCCTGAAATTGAGGGACCTGAGCAAAAATCTGATTCAGAGGCTGAAAAAAGACTGCAGAAGCTGTTGGATTCTTACCTCTCTGCACTCGAAATGGATTTTCTGGAGCTACAGAAACCCAATTGGTGCGCGCTCAAATGTGTTGGAAAGTAGACATCCTCGGCTTTCCAGTAATATATAATAGTTCATACTTTGCCCGAGTTTTGATGATGTAAACTGGCGTTTAAACGCCAACTTCCTGCCCTATTCTGGCGTTAAACGCTAGAACTGAGTTACAAGCTGGAGTTAAACGCCCAAATTGGCACCAAAGCTGGCGTTTAACTCCAAGAAGAGTCTCTACACGTGAAAGCTTCAATGCTCAGCCCAAGCACACACCAAGTGGGACCCAGAAGTGGATTTCTGCACTATCTGCACTTAGTTACTTATTTTCTGTAACCCTAGCTACTAGTTTAGTATAAAAACTACTTTTAAGGATTTATTTTACATCTTTGGATCATTTTTGAGACCATCTTTGTATCACTTTTGATCTCTTGATCACGTTTAGGGGGCTGGCCATTCGGCCATGCCTGGACCTTGTTCTTATGTATTTTCAACGGTGGAGTTTCTACACCCCATAGATTAAGGTGTGGAGCTCTGCTGTTCCTCATGAATTAATGCAAAGTACTATTATTTTTCTATTCAATTCAAGCTTATTCTTATTCTAAGATATTCATTCGCACCCAAGAACATGATGAATGTGATGATTATGTGACACTCATCACCATTCTCACCTATGAACGCGTGCCTGACAACCACTTCCGTTCTACATATAAATGAGCTTGAATGCATATCTCTTAGCCTCCATTCCAAAAGATTGGAGTCTTCGTGGTATAAGTTAGAATTAAATGGCAGAATTCTTGAGATCCAGAAAGTCTAAACCTTGTCTGTGGTATTCTGAGTAGGATCTGGGATCGGATGACTGTAACGAGCTTGAAACTCGCGAGTGTTGGGCGTAGTGATAGACGCAAAAGGATCAATGGATTCTATTCCAACATGAGTGAGAACCGACAGATGATTAGCTGTGCGGTGATAGCCCATTTGGACCATTTTCACTGAGAGGATGGACGGTAGCCATTGACAACGGTGATCCCCCAACATACAGCTTGCCATGGAAAGGAGTATGAATGATTGAATGAAGACAGTAGGAAAGCAGAGATTCAGAAGCAACAAGCATCTCCATACGCTTATCTGAAATCCCACCAATGAATTACATAAGTATCTCTATCTTATTTTATGTTCTATTTATCTTTTAATTATCAAAACTTCATAACCATTTGAATCTGTCTGACTGAGATTTACAAGATGACCATAGCTTACTTCAAGCCGACAATCTCCATGGGATCGACCTTACTCACGTAAGGTTTATTACTTGGACGACCCAGTTCACTTGCTGGTTAGTTGTGCGGAGTTGTGAAAAGGAATTGAGATTACAATCGTGCTTACCAAGTTTTTGGCGCCGTTGAGATCACAATTTCGTGCATCAAGTTTTTGGCGCCGTTGCCGGGGATTGTTCGAGTTTGGACAACTGACGGTTCATCTTGTTGCTCAGATTTTTCGAAAAATACAAAAAAAAATTAATAAAATCATAAAAACCAAAAATTTGATGTTTCTTGTTTGAGTCTTGTGTCAAATTTTAAGTTTGGTGTCAATTGCATATTTTTAATTTTCATTAAAATTTTTGAAAACTCATGCATGGAGTTCTTCATAATCTTCAAGTTGTTCTTGATGATTTTCCTTATTTGATATTTGCATTTTCTTGTTTTGTGTCTTTTCTTATTTTTCATATGCATTTTCAATTTGTTAGTGTCTAAACATTGAAAATTTCTATGTTTGGTGTCTTGCATGCGTTTCTTTTCTTAAAAATTTTCAAAAACATGTTCTTGATGTTCATCTTGACATTCAAAGTGTTCTTGGTGTTCATCTTGACATTCAAAGTGTTCTTGCATACATTCTTTGTTTTGATCTTAAATTTTCATATTTTGCATCATTTTTATGTTTTTCTCTTTCTTCATTAAAAATTCAAAAATAAAAAATATATCTTTCCTTATTTCACTTATAAATTTCAAAAATTTGAATTGATTTAGTCATAAATTTTTTTAAATTTAATTGTTTCTTATGAGTCAAGTCAAATTTTCAATTTTAAAATTCTATCTTTTTCAAAAAATCAAATCTTTTTCATTTTTTCTTTCATATTTTCGAAAATTTGAAATTGATTTTCAAAATCTTTTTCTTATTTTTATTTCATATTTTCGGATTTATTGCTAGCATTCAATTTTATTCAAAAATTTCAAGTTGTTACGTGCCTATTAAGAAAAGTTTCAATCTTTAAATTTTAAAATCATATCTTTTTGTTTCTTGTTAGTCAAGTAATTAACTTTAATTTAAAAAATCTTTTTAAATTTCTTTTTCAAATATTTTTCAAAATGATTTTCAGTCATATCTTTTTTCTAAAATTTGAAAACTAAATAAATTAATTACTATTTCTTATCTTTTTCAAATTTTATTTTAATTCTCTTTTTAATTTTCGAATACTAACCAATAATTTAAATAAAAACAAAAAAATATTTTTCCTTTTATTTTAATTTAAATTCGAATTCAATCTCCCTCTCTCATCTCTCTATTTATTTATTTATCTACTAACACTCCTCTTCCACTAAAAATTCGAACCCCCTCTTCTTCTCTGTGTTTGAATTTTTCTCTTCTCCTTCTTCTATTCTTCTCTTCTTCTACTCACATAAAGGAATCCCTATACTGTGACATAGAGGATTCTTCTTCTTTTCTGTTCTCTTCTTTTTTATATGAGTAGGAACAGGGATAAAGACATTCTTATTGAAGCTGATCCTAAACCTGAAAGGACTCTTAAGAGGAAACTAAGAGAAGCTAAAGCACAACACTCTGGAGAGGACCTGACAGAATTTTTCGAAAAAGAAGAGGATATGGCCGAACCCAATAACAATGGTGGAGATGCAAGGAAGATGCTTGGTGAATTTATTGCACCCTCTTCTAACTTCTATGGAAGAAGCATCTCAATTCCTGCCATTGGAGCAAACAACTTTGAGCTTAAGCCTCAATTAGTTTCTCTAATGCAACAGAATTACAAGTTTCATGGACTTCCATTGGAAGATCCTCATCAGTTCTTAGCTGAATTCCTGCAAATCTGTGACACTGTCAAGACCAATGGAGTTGATCCCGAGGTCTACAGGTTTATGCTTTTCCCTTTTGCTGTAAGAGACAAAACTAGAACATGGTTGGATTCACAACCTAAGGAAAGCCTGAACTCTTGGGAAAAGCTGGTCAGTGTTTCCTGGCCAAATTCTTTCCACCTCAAAAGATGAGCAAGCTTAGAGTGGAAATCCAAACCTTCAGATAGAAGGAAGGTGAGTCCCTCTATGAAGCTTCGGAAAGATATAAGCAATTGATCAAAAGGTGTCCTACTGACATGCTTCCAGAATGGAGCATCATATGTATATTCTATGATGGTCTGTCTGAGTTGTCAAAAATGTCATTGGACCATTCTGCAGGAGGATCTCTTTATCTAAAAACCCCTGCAGAAGCTCAGGAACTCATTGAAATGGTTACAAATAACCAGTTCATGTACACCTCTGAGAGGAATCCTGTGAACAATGGGACGCCTCAGAGGAAGGGAGTTCTTGAAATTGATACTCTGAATGCCATATTGGCTCAGAATAAAATATTGACTCAGCAAGTCAATATGATTTCTCAGAGTCTGAATGGATTGCAAGCTGCATCCAACAGTACTAAAGAGGCATCTTCTGAAGAAGAAGCTTATGATCCTGAGAACCCTACAATAGCAGTGGTGAATTACATGGGGGAACCCTATGGAAACACCTATAATCCCTCATGGAGAAATCATCCAAATTTATCATGGAAGGATCAACAAAAGCCTCAACAAGGCTTTAATAATGGTGGAAGAAACAGGTTTAGCAATAGCAAACCTTTTTCATCATTCACTCAGCAACAGACAGAGAATTCTGAGTAGAATCCATCTAGCTTAGCAAATATAGTCTCTGATCTATCTAAGGCCACTCTAAGTTTCATGAATAAAACAAGGTCCTCCATTAGAAATTTGGAGGCACAGGTGGGTCAGCTGAGTAAGAAGATTACTGAAACTCCTTCCAGTACTCTCCCAAGCAATACAGAAGAAAATCCCAAGAGAGAGTGCAAGGCCATAACCATGACCGATATGGCCGAGCCTGGAGGGAGTGAGGAGGACGTGAGTCCCAGTGAGAAAAGCCTCATGGGACGTCCTCTGGACAGAAAGGAGTTTTCTTTTGAGGAACCAAAGGAATCTGAGGCTCATACAGAGACCATAGAGATTCCATTGAACTTCCTTCTGCCATTCATGAGCTCTGATGAATATTCTTCCTCTGAAGAGGATGAAGACATCACTGAAGAGCAAGTTGCTAAATATCTAGGAGCAATCATGAAGCTGAATGCCAAGTTATTTGGTAATAAGACTTGGGAGGATGAACCCCCTTATTCACCAATGAACTGAATGCATTAATGAGGCAGACATTACCTCAGAAGAAACCGGATCCCGAAAAATTCTTCATACCTTTTACCATAGGCACCATGACCTTTGAGAAGGCTCTTTGTGACCTGGGGTCAGGGATAAACCTCATGCCACTCTTTGGAATGGAGAAACTGGGAATCTTTGAGGTACAAGCTGCAAGAATCTCACTAGAGATGGCAGACAAATCAATGAAACATGCTTATGGACTAGTAGAGGACATGCTAGTAAAGGTTGAAGGTCTTTACATCCCTGCTGATTTCATAATCCTAGACACTGGGAAGGATGAGGATGAATCCATCATCCTTGGCAGACCCTTCCTAGCCACAGCAAAAGCTGTAATTGATGTTGACAGAGGAGAGTTGGTCCTTAAGTTGAATGAGGACTACCTTGTATTCAAGACTCAAGGTTCTCCTTCTGTAACCATGGAGAGGAAGCATGAAAAGCTTCTCTCAATACAGAGTCAAACAAAACCCCCACATTCAAATTCTAAGTTTGGTGTTGGTTGGCCACAACCAAACTCTAAGTTTGGTGTTGAGAGGCCCTAACCCTGTTCTGACTATCTGTGAGGCTCCATGAGAGCTCACTGTCAAGCTATTGACATTAAAGAAGCGCTTATTGGGAGGCAACCCAATGTTATTTAATTATATCTATTTATTTTCCATTGTTATTTTATGTTTTCTTTAGGTTGATGATCATGTGAGGTCACAAAAATAACTGAAAAATCAAAAACAGAATGAAAAACAGCATTAAAAATAGCTCACCCTGGAGGATGAGCTTACTGGCATTTAAACGCCAGTAAAAGTAGTAGAATGGGCGTTAAACGCCCAGTCTGGCACCATTCTGTGTGTTTAACGCCAGAAATGGGCACCAGACTGGCGTTTAACGCCAGAAACAGGCACCAGACTGGCGTTTAACGCCAGAATAGGGCAAAAAGCTGGCGTTAAACACCAGAAACAGGCACCAGACTGGCATTTAACGCCAGAACAGAGCATCAAGTTGGCGTTAAATGCCAAGAAAGGGAGAAAAGTTGGCGTAAAACGCTAGAAACAAGCAACAACCTGGCGTTTAACGCCAGAAGTGCACTCTAAGGGCGTTTTTGTACGCCTAAATTGAGCAGGGATGCTAAGTCCTTGACCCCTCAGGATCTGTTGACCCCACAGGATCCCCACCAACCTCAACCCACTCTCTCTTCTTCACACATTTTCATAACACTCTTCCCCAAATACCCTTCACCAATCATCTCCATATCTTTTTCCAAATACCCTTCACCAATCACCTCATTCACTTTTCCCCAAAACACCACCTACCTTCAAATTCAAAATCCTTTTTCCTTCCCAAACCCAACCCCAAATACACGAACCTAACCCTCCCCCACTCCTATATATATACCCCTCATTCCTCATTCAATTTCACACATCCCAAACACCTTATACCCCCTTGGCCGAACTCACCTCCGAGTCATGAAAGATGGAGAGATTCATCTCAAAGGTCCATCAAGACCACTTCTATGTAGTTGTGGCAAAGAAGAAGGTGATCCCTGAGGTCCCTTTCAAGCTCAAAAGAAGTGAGTATCCGGAGATTCGACATGAGATTAGAAGAAGAGGATGGGAAGTTCTCTCCAATCCTATTCAACAAGTCAGAATCTTAATGGTTCAAGAGTTCTATACAAATGCATGGATCACTAGGAACCATGATCAAAGTATGAACTCGAATCCAAAGAATTGGCTTACAATGGTTTAGGGGAAATACTTAGATTTCAATCCGGAAAATGTAAGGTTGGCGTTCAACTTGCCAATGATGCAAGAAAACACACGCCCCTACACTAGAAGGGTCAACTTTGATCAAAGGGTGGACCAAGTCCTCATGGACATATGTGTGGAAGGAGCTCAATGAAAAATTGACTCAAGAGGCAAACCGGTTCAATTGAGAAGGCATGACCTTAAGACTGTGGCTAGAGGATGGTTGGAGTTCATCCAACACTCTATCATTCCTATTAGCAACTGATTCGAAGTAACTGTGGATCGGGCCATCATGATCCATAGTATCATGATTGGGGAGGAAGTGGAATTTCATGAGATTATACCTCAAGAACTCTACAAGGTGGCTGACAAGTCCTCCACTTTGACAAGGTTAGCCTTTCTTCACCTCATTTGTCACCTCTGCAATTCGGCTGAGATTGTCATAGAGGGAAACATCCTTATTGAAGAGGATAAGCCCATCACTAAAAAAAGGATGCAGCAAACAAGAGAGCCCACTCATGGACCTCAACAAGAGCATGAGGGAGTTCCTCATCATGAAATCCCTGAGATGCCTCAAGGGATGCACTTTCCTCCACAAAACTATTGGGAGCAAATTAACACCTCCCTAGGAGAATTGAGTTCCAACATGGGATAACTAAGGGTGGAGCACCAAGAGCATTCTATCCTCCTCTATGAAATTAGAGAAGATCAAAGAGCTATGAGGGAGGAGAAACAAAGGCAAGGAAGAGACATTGAGGAGCTAAAGCACTCCATAAGATCTTCAAGAGGAAGAACTAGCCGCCATCACTAAGGTGGACCCGTTCTTTAATTTCCTTGTTCTTTATTTTTCTGTTTTTCGTTTACTATGCTCTATGTTTATTCATGTTTGTGTCTTTACTACATGATCATTAGTGTCTAGTGTCTATGTCCTAAAAGCTATGAATGTCCTATGAATCCTTCACCTTTCTTAAATGAAAAATTTTCTAAATACAAAAGAACAAGAAGTACATAAATTTCGAATTCATCCTTGAAATTGGTTTAATTATTTTGATGTGGTGACAATACTTTTTGCTTTCTGAATGAATGCTTGAACAGTGCATATTTTTGATAGTGAAGTTTATGAATGTTAAAATTGTTGGCTCTTGAAAGAATAATGAAAAAGGAGAAATGTTATTGATAATCTGAAAAATAAAAAAATTGATTCTTGAAGCAAGAAAAAGTAGTGAAAAACAAGGCTTGCGAAAAAAAATGGCGAAAATAAAAGAAAAAAAAGAAAGAAAAAGAAAAAACAAGCAGAAAAAGACAAGAGCTCTTTAAACCAAAAGGCAAGAGCAAAAAGCCAATAACCCTTTAAAATAAAAGGCAAGGGTAAAAGGGATCCAAGGCTTTGAGGATTAATGGATAGGAGGGCCCAAAGGAATAAAATCCTGGCCTAAGCGGCTAAACCAAGCTGTCCCTAACCATGTGCTTGTGGCGTGAAGGTGTTAAGTAAAGAGCTTGAGACTGAGCGGTTAAAGTCGTGATCCAAAGCAAAAAGAGTGTGCTTAAGAACCCTGGACACCTCTAATTGGGGACTCTAGCAAAGCTGAGTGGTGCACGAAATCGTGATTGTTTATTCCTTGGTAACGGCGCTGAAAACTTAATACGCACGTTCATAATCTTAGTTCTTTGTCACAACTTCGCACAACTAACCAGCAAGTGCACTGGGTCGTCCAAGTAATAAACCTTACGTGAGTAAGGGTCGATCCCACGGAGATTGTCGGCTTGAAGCAAGCTATGGTCACCTTGTAAATCTCAGTCAGGCGGATTCAAATTGTTATAGAGTTTTAATAATTAAAATATAATTAAAACATAAAACAGGATAGAGATACTTATGTAATTCATTGGTGAGAATTTCAGATAAGCGTATAGAGATGCTTTTATTCCTTCTGAATCTCTGCTTTCCTATTGTCTTCATCCAGTCATTCCTACTCCTTTCCATGGCAAGTTTTATGTAGGTCATCACCGTTGTCAATGGCTACATCCTGTCCTCTCAGTGAAAATGGTCTAAAATGCGCTGTCACCGCACGGCTAATCATCTGTCGGTTCTCGATCATACTGGAATTGGATTCAGTAATCCTTTTGCGTCTGTCACTACGCCCAGCACTCGCGAGTTTGAAGCTCGTCACAGCCATCCCTTCCTAGATCCTACTCGAAATACCACAGACAAGGCTTAGACTATCTGGATATCATGAATGGCCGCCAATAATTCTAGCCTATACCACGAAGACTCTGATCTCACGATCAGGAGGATAAGAGATACACATTCAAGCTTGTTTGCATGTAGAACGGAAGTGTTTGTCAGGCACGCGTTCATAAGTGAGAATGATGATGAGCGTCACATAATCATCACATTCATCATGTTCTTGTGTACGAATGAATATCTTAGAGAAGAAATAGGCTTGAGTTGAATAGAAAAATAATAGTACTTTGCATTAATTCATGAGGAACAGCAGAGCTCCACACCTTAATCTATGGTGTGTAGAAACTCTACCGTTGAAAATACATAAGAAAAAGGTCTAGGCATGGCCGAATGGCCAGCCTCCCAAAAAGGGTTCAATCATCAAAACACGATCAAAAGATGTCTAATACAATAGTAAAAGGTCCTATTTATACTAAACTAGTTACTAGGGTTTACAGAGATAAGTAAATGATGCAGAAATCCACTTCCGGGGCCCACTTGGTGTGTGCTTAGGCTGAGCATTGAGCTTTCATGTGTAGAAACTTCTTTTGGAGTTAAACGCCAGGTTGTAACCTGTTTCTGGCGTTTAACTCTGCTTTGCAACCTGTTTCTGGCGTTTAACTCCAGAATAGGGCAGGAAGCTGGCGTTGAACGCCAGTTTGCGTCATTTAAACTCGAGAAAAGTTTGGACTATTATATATTTCTGGAAAGCCCTGGATGTCTGCTGTCCAACGCAATTGAGAGCGCGCCATTTGGACTTCTGTAGATCCAGAAAATCCACTTTGAGTGCATGGAGGTCAGAATCCAACAGCATCTGCAGTCCTTCTTCAGCCTCTGAATCAGATTTTTGCTCAAGTCCCTCAATTTCAGCCAGAAAGTACCTGAAATCACAGAAAAACACACAAACTCATAGTAAAGTCCAGAAATGTGATTTTTAATTAAAAACTAATAAAAATATACTAAAAACTAACTAAATCATACTAAAAAACTATGTAAAAATAATGCCAAAAAGCATATAAATTATCCGCTCATCTCAACACCAAACTTAAATTGTTGCTTGTCCCCAAGCAACTGAAAATAAAATAGGATAAAAAGAAGAAAATATACTATAAATCCAAAATATCAATGAAACTTAGCTCCAACTAGATGAGCGGGACTTGTAGCTTTTTGCCTCTTGAATAGTTTTGGCATCTCACTTTATCCATTGAAGTTCAGAATGATTGGCATCTATCGGGACTCAGAATTCAGATAGTGTTATTAATTCTCCTAGTTCAGTATGTTGATTCTTGAACATAGCTACTTTATGAGTCTTGGCCGTGGCCCTAAGCACTTTGATTTCCAGTATTACCACCGGATACATAAATGCCACAGACACATAACTGGGTGAACCTTTTCAGATTGTGACTCAGCTTTGCTAAAGTCCCCAATTAGAGGTGTCCAGGGTTCTTAAGCACACTCTTTTTTTTTTCTTTGGACCTCGACTTTAACCGCTCAGTCTCAAGCTTTTGGCTTGACACCTTCACGCCACAAGCACATGGTTAAGGACAGCTTGGTTTAGCCGCTTAGGCCAGGATTTTATTCCTTTAGGCCCTCCTATCCATTAATGCTCAAAGCCTTGGATCCTTTTTACCCTTGCCTTTTGGTTTTAAGGGCTATTGGCTTTTTGCTCTTGCCTTTTGGTTTAAAGAGCTTTTGGCTTTTTCTGCTTGCTTTTTCTTTTTCTTTCTCTTTTTTTTCGCCATTTTTCTTTTCTTTTTTTTTTCGCAAGCTTTTGTATTCACTGCTTTTTCTTGCTTCAAGAATCAATTTTATGATTTTTCAGATTATCAAAAACATTTCTCCTTTTCATTATTCTTTCAAGAGCCAACATATTTAACATTCATAAACAACAATATCAAAAGACATATGCACTGATCAAGCATTCATTCAGAAAAAAAAGTATTGTCACCACATCAAAATAATTAAACTAATTTCAAGGATGAATTCGAAATTCATGTACTTCTTGTTCTTTTATAATTAGAACATTTTTCATTTAAGAGAGGTGATGGATTCATAGGACATTCATAGTTTTAAGACATGGACACTTAAACACTAATGATCATATAGTAAAGACACAAACATAAACATAAAGCATATTAAACGACAAACAGGAAAATAAGAACAAGGAGATTAAGGAACGGGTCCACCTTAGTGAGGGTGGCGTCTTCTTCTTCTTGAAGAACCAATGGTGCTCTTGAGCTCTTCTATGTCTCTTTCTTGTCTTTGTTGCTCCTTCCTAGTGATTTTAGTGCTCCTATCCTTAGTTGCTCCCAATAGTTGTTTGGAGAAAAATGTATCCCTTGAGGCATCTCAGGGATTTCTTGGTGAGGGAATTCCTCATGCTCTTGTTGTGTAGTCAAATGCTCTACTACTGAGCTATGGACCCTTGAGATGAATCTCTCCATCTCCCATGACTCGGAGATGGAAGCTTTTGTCTTCCCTTTCCTCTTTCTAGAGGTTTCTCCGGCCTTAGGTGCCATAAATGGTTATGGAAAAACAAAAAAGCAATGCTTTTACCACACCAAACTTAAAATGTTTGCTCGTCCTCGAGCAAAAGAAGAAAGAAAGAGGGAGAAGAAGAAGAAAAATGGAAGAGAGAGAGAGAGAGGTGTGTATTAGGCCAAGGGGAAGAAGAAAGGGTTGTGTTGTGTGAAAATGAAGAAGGAATGAGGGGTTTATAGAGTAGGGGTAGGTTTAGGGTTCGGCCATGGGGTCGGGTTTGGGTAGGAAATGAATTTAAATTTGTAGGTAGGTGGGGTTTTTGGGAAAGAGGGGATGGATGTAAGTGGTTAAGGGTATTTGGGGAAGAGGTATGGAGGTGATTGGTGAAGGGTATTTGGGGAAGAGAGTTATGAAAAGGTGTGAAGAGGAGAGAAGAAGAGGTGGGGATCCTGTGGGGTCCACAAATTCAGTGGGGTCAAGGACTTAGCATCCCTTCTCCAATTAGGCGTGCAAAACGCCCTTTGTATGCAATACTGGCATTTAACGCCAGACTGCTGCCTGTTTCTGGCGTTTAACGCCAGGTTGATGCTAGTTTCTGGCATTAAATGCCAGCTTGGTGCTTGTTTCTGGCGTTAAACGCCAGACAGATACTTGTTTCTGGCGTTTAAACGTCAGAATGCTCTTCCTCCAGGGTGTGCTGTTTCTTCTGCTGTTTTTGATTCTGTTTTTAATTTTTCAGTTGTTCTTGTGACTTCACATGATCATCAACCTAATAAAACACGAAATAACAATAAAAATAAAATAGATATAATTAAATAACATTGGGTTGCCTCCCAACAAGCGCTTCTTTAATGTCAATAGCATGACAGTGAGCTCTAATGGAGCCTCACAGATGTTCAGAGCATTGTTGGAATCTCCCAACACCAAACTTAGAGTTTGAATGTGAGGGTTCAACACCAAACTTAGAGTTTGGTTGTGGCCTCCCAACACCAAACTTAGAGTTTGACTGTGGGGGCTTTGGTTGACTCTGCAGTGAGAGAAGCTTTTCATGCTTCCTCTCCATGGTTATAGAGGGAGATCCTTGAGTTTTAAATACAAGGTTGTCCTCATTTAGTTGAAGGACCAACTCTCCTCTGTCCACATCAATCACAGCTTTTGCTGTGGCTAGGAAGGGTCTTCCAAAGATGATGGATTCATCCTCATCTTTCCCAGTGTCTAGGATTATGAAATCAGCAGGGATGTAAAGGCCTTCAACCTTTACTAACAAGTCCTCTACTAATCCATAAGCCTATTTCATTGATTTGTCTGCCATCTCTAGTGAGATTCTTGCAGCTTGTACCTCAAAGATTCCCAGTTTCTCCATTATAGAGAGTGGCATGAGGTTTATGCCTGACCCCAGGTCACATAGAGCCTTTTCAAAGGTCATGGTGCCTATGGTACAAGGTATGAAGAACTTTTCGGGATCCGGTTTCTTCTGAGGCAATGTCTGCCTTATCAATGCACTGAGTTCGTTGATGAACAAGGGGGGTTCATCCTCCCAAGTATCATTACCAAATAAACTGGCATTCAACTTCATGATGGCTCCTAGATATTTAGCAACCTACTCTTCACTGATGTCTTCATCCTTTTCAGAGGAAGAATAGTCATCAGAGCTCATGAATGGTAAAAGGAGGTTCAATGAATCTTTACGGTCTCTAGATGAGCCTCATATTCCTTTGGTTCCTCAAAGGGAAACTCCTTATTGGTCAGTGAACGTCCCAGGAGGTCTTCCTCACTAGGATTCACGTCCTTCTCCTCCTCTCTGGATTCGGCCACACCAAGTAAGGTAATGGCCTTGCACTCTCTTTTTGGATTCTCTTCTGTATTGCTTGGGAGAGTTCTAGGAGGGGTTTCAGTGACCCTTTTACTCAGCTAGCCCACTTGTGCCTCCAAATTTCTAATGGAGGACCTTGTTTTATTCATGAAACTTAGAGTGGCCTTAGATAGATCAGAGACTATATTTGCTAAGCTAGATGGATTCTACTCAGAATTCTCTGTCTGTTGCTGAGTGAATGATGGAAAAGGTTTGCTATTGCTAAACCTGTTTCTTCCACCATTATTAAAGCCTTGTTGAGGCTTTTGTTGATCCTTCCATGATAAATTTGGATGATTTCTCCATGAGGGATTATAGGTGTTTCCATAGGGTTCCCCCATGTAATTCACCTCTGCTATTGTAGGGTTCTCAGGATCATAAGCTTCTTCTTCAGAAGATGTCTCTTTAGTACTGTTGGATGCAGCTTGCAATCCATTCAGACTCTGAGAAATCATATTGACTTGCTGAGTCAATATTTTATTCTGAGCCAATATGGCATTCAGAGTATCAATTTCAAGAACTCCCTTCCTCTGAGGCGTCCTATTACTCATAGAATTCCTTTTAGAAGTGTACATGAACTGGTTTTTTGCAACCATGTCAATGAGTTCCTGAGCTTCTGCAGGCATTTTCTTTAGGTGAATGGATCCACCTACAGAATGGTCCAATGACATCTTTGATAATTCACACAGACCATCATAGAATATATCCAGGATGGTCCATTCTGAAAGCATGTCAAAAGGACACTTTTTGGTCAGTTGCTTGTATCTCTTCCAAGCTTCATAGAGGGATTCACCTTGTTTCTGTCTGAAGGTTTGAACATCCACTCTAAGCTTGCTAAGCTTTTGAGGAGGAAAGAACTTGGCTAGGAAAGCTGTGACCAGCTTATCCCAAGAGTTCAGGCTATCTTTAGGTTGAGAGTCTAACCATATTCTAGCTTTGTCTCTTACAGCAAACGGGAAAAGCATAAGCCTGTAGACCTCGGGATCAACCCCATTGGTCTTAACAGTATCACAGATCTGCAAGAATTTAGTTAAGAACTGGAAATGATCTTCTGATGGAAGTCCATAAAATTTGCAATTCTGTTGCATCAGAGAAACTAATTGAGGCTTTAGCTCAAAATTGTTTGCTCCAATGGCAGGGATTGAGATGCTTCTTCCATGTAAGTTGAAATTTAGTGCAGTAAAGTCACCAAGTATCTTCCTTGCATTGTTGTTGGGTTTGGCCATGTCTCCTTCTTTTTTTTCGAGATTCTCTGTAAGGTTTTCTCTGAATTATTGTGCTTTAGCTTCTCTTAGCTTCTTCTTCAGAGTCCTTTTAGGTTTAGGATCTGCTTCAACAAGAATGTCCTTATCCTTGCTCCTGCTCATGTGAAAAAGAAGAGAACAGAAAAGAAGAGGAATCTTCTATGTCACAGTATAGATATTCCTTTATGTGAGTAGAAGAAGAAAAGAATAGAAGAAGGGGAAGAGAAAAATTCAAAAATTAATTAAAATAAAATAAAAATATTTTTGTTTTTATTTTAAAATTAAAGTTAAAATTCGAAAATTAAGAGAAGAAATAAAATTAAAATTAAAATTTGAAACAATTATTTAATTAAAAGAATTTTGAAAAAGAGGAAGGTGATTTTCGAAAATTAGAGAGAGAAAAGTAGTTAGGTGGTTTTGAAAAAGATAAGAAATAGTAGAACAAACAAAAAGTCAATTAGTTAATTGAAAAAGATTTGAAAATCAATTTTGAAAAGATGAGAAGTTAGAAAAGATTTTGAAATTGATTTTTGAAAAAGATATGATTTGAAAAGATATGATTGAAATTTATTTTGAAAAAGATTTGGAAAGGAAATTAAAAAGATTTGATTTTTTAAAATTAAAATTGATTACTTGACTAACAAGAAATTAAAAGATATGATTTTAAAGATTGAACCTTTCTTAATAGGCAAGTAACAACTTGAAAATATT
This sequence comes from Arachis ipaensis, assembly GCF_000816755.2. Lineage (NCBI taxonomy): Eukaryota > Viridiplantae > Streptophyta > Magnoliopsida > Fabales > Fabaceae > Arachis > Arachis ipaensis. The sequence continues at coordinate 98,606,135 of NC_029785.2, read as the reverse complement.
TGAATTAAAACATTAAATGTTAGTGAGATTTTCGAAAATATGAAGTAAGAATAAGAAAAGGATTTTGAAAATCAATAAAAATAAAAAATTTCGAAAAATATGTAAAAACAAATGAAAAAGGTTTTATTTTTGAAAAAGATTTGAAAAAGATAGAATTTTTAAATTGAAAATTTGACTTGACTCATAAGAAACAATTAAATTTAAAAACTTTTTGACTAAATCAAACCAAATTTTCGAAAATTTATGAGAGAATAAGGGAAATATATTTTTTTTATTTTTGAATTTTTAATGAAGAAAGAGAAAAACAACCAAAAGACTCAAAACATGAAAATTATGAATCAAAACACATGATGCATGCAAGAACACTTTGAATGTCAAGATGAACACCAAGAACACTTTGAATGTCAAGATGAACACCAAGAACTTATTTTTGAAAATTTTTAAGAAAAGAAAAACATGCAAGACACCAAACATAGAAATTTTCAAACTTTAGACACTAACAAATTGAAAATGCATATGAAAAACAAGATAAGACACCAAACAAGAAAAATTTAAAGATCAAACAAAGAAATTCATCAAGAACAACTTGAAGATCTTGAAGAACAAATGCATGAGTTTTCAAAAATTTTAAGAAAAATAAAAAAGATGCAATTGACACCAAACTTAAAATTTGACACAAGACTCAAACAAGAAACACAATATTTTTGGTTTTTATGATTTTATCAATTTTTTTTGGTATTTTTCAAAAATTATTTTGGGAAAAACGAAAAAGAAGAAATTTTTTTTTTGTATTTTTCGAAAATAAGAAATAAAAAGCTTAAAATTAAAATAAAATTACCTAATCTGAGCAACAAGATGAACCGTCAGTTGTCCAAACTCGAATAATCCCCGGCAACGGCGCCAAAATCTTGGTGCACGAAATCGTGATCATTCATTCCTTGGTAACGGCGCTAAAACTTAATACGCACATTCATAATCTTAGTTCTTTGTCACAACTTCGCACAACTAACCAGCAAGTGCACTGGGTCGTCCAAGTAATAAACCTTACGTGAGTAAGGGTTGATCCCACGGAGATTGTCGGCTTGAAGCAAGCTATAGTCACCTTGTAAATCTCAGTCAGGCGGATTCAAATGGTTATAGAGTTTTAATAATTAAAATATAATTAAAACATAAAACAGGATAGAGATACTTATGTAATTCATTGGTGAGAATTTCAGATAAGCGTATAGAGATGCTTTTGTTCCTTCTGAATCTCTGCTTTTCTGTTGTCTTCATTCAATCATTCCTACTCCTTTCCATGGCAAGCTTTATGTAGGGCATCACTGTTGTTAATGGCTACATCCCGTCCTCTCAGTGAAAATGGTCCAAAATGCGCTGTCACCGCACGGCTAATCATCTGTCGGTTCTCGATCATACTGGAATAGGATTCAGTAATCCTTTTGCGTCTGTCACTACGCCCAGCACTCGCGAGTTTGAAGCTCGTCACAGCCATCCCTTCCCAGATCCTACTCGGAATACCACAGACAAGGTTTAGACTTTCCGGATCTCAAGAATGGCCGCCAATAATTCTAGCCTATACCACGAAGACTCTGATCTCACGATCAGGAGGCTAAGAGATACACATTCAAGCTTGTTTGCATGTAGAAAGGAAGTGTTTGTCAGGCACGCATTCATAAGTGAGAATGATGATGAGCGTCACATAATCATCACATTCATCATGTTCTTGTGTGTGAATGAATATCTTAGAGAAGAAATAGGCTTGAGTTAAATAGAAAAACAATAGTACTTTGCATTAATTTATGAGGAACAGCAGAGCTCCACACCTTAATCTATGGTGTGTAGAAACTCTACCATTGAAAATACATAAGAACAAGGTCTAGGCATGGCCAAATCGCCAGCCTGCCAAAGAGGGTTCAATCATCAAAACATGATCAAAAGATGTCTAATACAATAGTAAAAGGTCCTATTTATACTAAACTAGTTACTAGGGTTTACAGAGATAAGTAAATGATGCAGAAATCCACTTTCGGGGCCCACTTGGTGTGTGCTTGGACTGAGCATTGAGCTTTCATGTGTAGAGGCTTCTTTTGGAGTTAAGCGCCAGGTTGTAACCTATTTCTGGCGTTTAACTCTGCTTTGCAACCTGTTTCTGGCGTTTAACTCCAGAATAAGGCAGGAAGCTGCGTTGAACGCCAGGTTGCGTCATCTAAACTCGGGCAAAGTATTATATATTGCTGGAAATCCCTGGATGTCTACTTTCCAATGCAATTGAGAGCGCGCCATTTGGACTCCTATAGCTCCAGAAAATTCACATTGAGTGCAAGAAGGTCAGAATCCAACAGCATCTGCAATCCTTCTGCAGCCTCTGAATTTGATTTTTGCTCAAGTCCCTCAATTTCAACCAGAAAGTACCTGAAATCACAGAAAAACACACAAACTCATAGTAAAGTCCAGAAATGTGATTTTTAATTAAAAACTAATAAAAATATACTAAAACTAACTAAATCATACTAAAAACTATGTAAAAATAATGCCAAAAAGTGTATAAATTATCTGCTCATCACTGAGTCACAATCTGAAAAGGTTCACCCAGTTATGTGTTTGTGGCATTTATGTATCCGGTGGTAATACTGGAAAACAAAGTGCTTAGGGCCACGGCCAAGACTCATAAAGTAGCTGTGTTCAAGAATCAACATACTGAACTAGGAGAATCAATAACACTATCTAAATTCTGAGTTCCTATAGATGCCAATCATTCTGAACTTCAAAGGATAAAGTGAGATGCCAAAACTGTTCAGAGGCAAAAAGCTACTAGTCCCGCTCATCTAATTGGAGCTAAGTTTGATTGATATTTTAGAATTTATAGTATATTCTCTTCTTTTTATCCTATTTGATTTTCAGTTGCTTGGGAACAAGCAACAATTTAAGTTTGGTGTTGTGATGAGCGGATAATTTATACGCTTTTTTGCATTGTTTTTAGGTAGTTTTTAGTATGATTTAGTTAGTTTTTACAATATTTTTATTAGTTTTCAAGAAAAATTCACATTTCTGGACTTTACTATGAGTTTGTGTGTTTTTCTGTGATTTCAGGTATTTTTTGGCTGAAATTGAGGGACCTGAGCAAAAATCTGATTCAGAGGCAGAAAAATGACTGCAGATGCTGTTGGATTCTGACCTCCCTGCACTCAAAATGGATTTTTTGGAGTTACATAAACCCAATTGGTGCGCTCTTAATTGTGTTGGAAATTAGACATCCTGAGCTTTCCAGAAATATATAATAGTCCATACTTTGCCCGCGTTTCGATGACACAAACTGGCGTTTAAACGCCAACTTCCTGCCCTATTCTGGCGTTAAACGCCAGAACTGAGTTACAAGCTGGAGTTAAACGCCCAAACTGGCACCAAAGCTGGTGTTTAACTCCAAGAAGAGTCTCTACAAGTGAAAGCTTCAATTCTCAGCCCAAGTACACACCAAGTGGGCCCCGGAAGTGGATTTCTGCACTATCTGCACTTAGTTACTTATTTTCTGTAACCCTGGCTACTAGTTTAGTATAAAAACTACTTTTAGGGATTTATTTTACATCTTTGGATCATTTTTGAGACCATCTTTGTATCACTTTTGATCTCTTGATCACGTTTAGGGGACTGGCCATTTGGCCATGCTTGGACCTTGTTCTTATGTATTTTCAACAGTGGAGTTTCTACACCCCATAGATTAAGGTGTGGAGCTTTGCTGTTCCTCATGAATTAATGCAAAGTACTATTGTTTTTCTATTCAATTCAAGCTTATTCTTATTCTAAGATATTTATTCGCACCCAAGAACATGATGAATGTGATGATTATGTGACACTCATCACCATTCTCACCTATGAACGCGTGCCTGGCAATCACTTCCATTCTACATGAAAACGAGCTTGAATGCATATCTCTTAGCCTCCATTCTGAAAGATCGGAGTCTTCGTGGTATAAGATAGAATCAATTGGCAGCATTCTTTAGATCAGGAAAGTCTAAACCTTGTCTGTGGTATTTCGAGTAGGATCTGGGATGGGATGACTGTGATGAGCTTCAAACTCGCGAGTGTTGGGCGTAGTGACAGACGCAAAAGGATCAATGGATCCTATTCCAACATGAGTGAGAACCGACAGATGATTAGCCGTGCGGTGACAGCGGATTTGGACCATTTTCACTGAGAGGATGGACGGTTGCCATTGACAACGGTGATCTCCCAACATACAGCTTGCCATGGAAAAGAGTATGAATGATTGAATGAAGACAGTAGGAAAGCAGAGATTTAGAAGCAACAAGCATCTCCATACGCTTATCTGAAATCCCACCAATGAATTACATAAGTACCTCTATCTTATTTTATGTTCTATTTATCTTTTAATTATCAAAACTTCATAACCATTTGAATCTGCCTGACTGAGATTTACAAGATGACCATAGCTTGCATCAAGCCGACAATCTTCGTGGGATCGACCCTTACTCATGTAAGGTTTATTACTTGGACGACCCAGTGCACTTGCTGGTTAGTTGTGCGGAGTTGTGAAAAGGAATTGAGATTACAATCGTGCGTACCAAGTTTTTGGCGCCGTTGAGATCACAATTTCGTGCACCAATGTGCAAGTAAACTTAGTAAACCAATTGAAATATAAAGCTCACACATCAAACAATGACACATATTGAAGTTTGTTTGCAAAACCTAAATGACATAGAGGTGGAACACATGGGTGATATGGAACTTAGGAAAAAGAAGATAGAAATTAAACTCAATCACATAGCAAGCATGGTCCACAAAGCTTTATAAAGCTCAAAAATATGTCACTAGGTAAGCTTTCGATCCAGTTCCACAATTCCAAAATCTCAATGCATTAAATAGGTGATGTGAATAGGGGTCAATCATAAACAAGCATCACCTAACAAAAAATGCATTAATAATACACAAATTACCTCATCATAGATAATGAAATCAAATCACATGGTGGCCAAAACATGCAATTCAAAAGATTTAAAATGCTTTGAAGGCAATGTCACATGTATTTGGTATCCAAAAATCTTAAGCATGAAGAGTTCAAAACCAAGTAACAACTTGAAACCTCAACAAAGAAATCCAACAATGAAAATTAACAACAATAATGTTAAAATAACATCTTATCAGTAATTAGCAGCAACATATAGCAAACAAGATTAATAATCCAACACTTATAATGAAAAACAGAAAAATAAACATAAATTAAACATACTAAATAACTAACTAACTAACTAACTATAAGAGATGGATCTAGATGGTGATTGGTAGTGTTGGATAATGGTTAAAAGAGGAAAAGAAAAGAGGAGAAGGGAAAAGAAGAAAAGAAATGGACAGAAGAGAAGAGAAGAAATGAGTGAAATAGGGTAGGGGTTCACGCGTACGCATCAGGTCACGCGTACGCATTGTCGACACACACGCGTGATAGTGTAGAGAGAAACAGATGATGCATACGTGTGCATCAAAATTGTGCTAGAGGCACAATTTCAGCACACTACGCGCACAACTCTTCGGTTTTTGTACTGGGCCTGAAAATTTTGGGGGGTCACGCGTACACGTGGGCGAGATATACGCCTGAGTGGTTAGAAACTTGGGGTCACGCATACGCGTGTGTGACGCGTACGCGTGTCTAGGTGCTCTGTTTTTCAAAATTTTTCAAGTTCTAGCACCAAACCAAGCATTCCAAACCTCCAAACAGCTACCAAAACACCATAAAACCTTATTTAACATACTAGACTACTAAATAAACTAAACATGAAATTAAACTTATTTTACCAATATTTACAAAATAGAAAAATAAAAAGAGTTTACCATGATGGGGTGTCTCCTACCTACTACTGTTATTTATTGTCCTTAAGTTGGACTTATGGGGAGCTCTCATCAAGGTGGCTTGTGCTTGAATTCATCTTGGAACTTCCACTAATGCTTGGTCTTCCATTGTGCTCTAAGATTTTCAATTAATTGAACCAAGTCTTGATGGAGTTCTTCACAAGCTTGGAGCTCCCAAAATTGATCCACATCTTGTAATCTGGGATCCCAAACTTTGTTTTCACACTCGTCTTCAAGTTGATCATGGTAATTTTCTCCGGGTGGCAAGTTCTTAGAATTCTCACTTAGGCACTAAACTATCCTCCTAGAACCATTCAATTTAGCACTAGTCCAACCCTTACATCTAATTCTTGAAGCCTCAACCATAATGAGCCTAGACTTACAACGCCAACCACTAAACATCTTTCTCTTACGCTTCATTCCACAAAGCGCCCTAAGTTGGCCATCCGTTTCAAGCAAACCAAATTCAAGTGGGATAATAAAGGTAAGAGTGATAAGTTTTACCCACTCAAATGAAAGATTAGGTGGCGGCCTAGGTAGAGAAGTTTCCAACAGTCTTGATAAAGCACATTCCACTCCCGTCCATCCTCTTCTAAGGGCTTCCACCACTTGACAAGATGCTTCAAGCTCTACCTTTTGCCAAGCTTCCTCAAGTTCACATTCTTCCTCACCAATTTCTTCTAGCTTTTCCCCATCACTCAAGTCATAAATAGGAGGTTGAGTGAAATCTACCTCAACATCCATTCCAAGTTCAATGGGGAAGGATTTGTCAAGCTCAAAAGTATCATATGTTGATGCGGAATCATCATAAATAGGGAAACTTGTTGCTTGCCCCACTTCTTCCAATTCTTCAATCACATTGTGCCTTGGAGGTTGTGCAATAGCCTCCTCAACATCACTTCCAAACTTCATGGAAGAAGGCTCTACAACTTGAGATTCCTCTTTGCATTTAACATCTCCTAAATCTTCAACCACTTCCTTCAGTTTAATTATCTCTACTTCCTCCTCTTGTGATTTTTGCTTCAACTCCCCTTCTTCACTTTGAAGCTTCAAGTTTACTCCCTCACTATGCTCTTTGGTTGATCCTCCACATTCGTCAATGGGAGTACTTGGGATGCATGAGCTTAGGTGGGAGGCCATGTGGTTAATGGCTTCTGCCATGGTAGCAACCATGACTTCTAGCTTCTTCAGCTCCTTTTGCTTCTCTTCTTGCCTTTGGATATAAGAGCTAATATCTCTTTGTTGTTCTAGAATGAAGGCATGGAGAGCTTCTTCAAATGAAGGAGGTGGTAGAAGAGAGGGTTCATTGTTTGAGGGAAAGGTATTGTAGTTGGAGGGTGTTTCATATTGCTGAGAGTCTTGAGGTGGTGTATAAGGAAATGGTGGCTCTTGGGAGTATTGGTGTTGAAATGATGGTGGCTCTAAGTATGGTTCATATGGTGGTTGGTATAGTGGATATGGGTTAGGATCATATGGAGGTGAATGGTGGTATGAGGCTTGTGAGTAGGGTTGTTGGGGGCTATGTCGAGGGAAAGGGTCATATGCATATGGTGATTGTGGTTGACAATCACAATGAGGGTCACCATATCTATTAGGTTGATATGCATTAGGAGTTGGATTATACCTATAAGAAATCGGCAGAGGATGTGGCCAAGAAGGTTGTCCGTATGACTGAGACTCCTCCCACCTTTGATTCCCAAATCCTTGATGCACATCCTCATTAAAGTTTTCATTTCTTACAACATAGTTGTAACTAAACTCATAGCCAAAGGGGTGAGAATTCATAGTGACAAGAGAAAATAAAAACAAATGCTAACAAGAATTGATGAAAATTGACTCCTAAAACTAGAAACAACTAACGAAGAAGCAAAAGGCAAACATATTCACAATATTCACATATATACAATAACCAATAACAAGCACACATTGCAATTCCCCGGCAACGGTGCCAAAAACTTGATAGAAGTTTTTTCGTCGGTTAGGAATTTCACACAAATAAACTCATCGAAGTATAGTTCTCAACCAACAAACAATCCTCAATCAAAGTTTAACTTGTTTGTCACGAGTGCAAACCAATAAAAATACCAAGAGTATTAGATCTCGGGTCGTCTCTCAAAAGAATTGCAGTGAGGTATGCGCATTATTGGTTATGAGGTCCAAGGGGTGGTTTGTATATAAGAAGACAACAAATTAAATGACAATCAAATAAAGAAAAAAATTAAGGAAAGCAAGTAATAAATAGAGACATTCATGGCAAGGATTGAAAATATAGACTTTCTATCCTAGTCATTAATTATCATACAATAGTTAACAAGATCTAATCCTATTAAGTCATCTTCAACATCGGAAGAAGGTACAATGTTATCTTCAACATAGGAAGAAAGTCAAATAGGACTAGTTAATCTCAGTCCATAAGTCCTAATCAACTTACTAATTGAATTAGCAAGAGACTAGAGTCAATGGAAATAATATTAACTAACAACTCTAGATCACCAACATAAGTTGGGTATTAATGACTCAAGATTGCCTAATTTCTCTTTCCAAGACAAGAATGCTCAAAAAGCTACTCTAACATCCAACCAAGCATTTTGTCAAACACTTGGAAGGCATAAAAGGAAAACATCATAAAATTACAAGAATAATAAATCTACAACTTACCCAATGCAAGAAATTAACAATAACAACTAAGGAAAGCAAATTGAACATGAAATACCTCAAAATTGCATTAAAGAGAATGAAAATTAATAAGAGTGCATGAACATAAAAGTAACCAAAATGAGAAATTAACAAGTAAAATTAAGAGAACAAGGATGTAGGAACAAGAAATTGTAAAGAAAACTAGATGAAAACAAGAATTAAACCTTAGATCTAAGAGAAATTTACCTAATTCTAACCTAATTCTAGAGAGAAGAGGGAGCTTCTCTCATTAGAAAACTACCTAAAGCATGGTCCTAAGCTAATCTAATTGCTCCCCCTTTGTCCAATCTTGAATTCTACATCAAATAGTCTCAGAAATGAGTTGGATTTGGGCCTAGAAAGCTCAGAAATCTCCCCCAGTGTATTCACTTTAATGAGGTCACATGATCAGCATCACGCGTGCGCGTGGTTGACGCGTGCCATCGCTTGCCGAAATTCCTTCTTACGCGTACACGTGGGTGACGCGTGCGCGTGGCCATTACTGTCCTCCTCACACGTACGCGTGGATGACGCGTGCACGTGTCCTTCAATTAAGCAAATCCTCATTTCTTCATGAATTCTCCACTTTGCATGCTTTCTTCTTCACTTCCTCTATCCAATCCTAACCTTATAAGCCTGAAATCACTTAACAAACATATCAAGGCATCGAATAGAATTAAAGTGAATTAAAATTAGCAATTTAAAGGCCTAAAAAAACATGTTTTTAACTCTTAAGAACAAATTATGGAGAATTACAAAACCATGCTATTTCATTGAATAAATGTGAGATAAGTTGATAAAAGCCACCAAATTCAACACAAGATAAACCATAAAATTGGGGTTTATCAGACTTTTAGTCGAACCATTGAGTTTGACCATAACAGAGTTGCAAAAAGCTTCCATAAATAATGACCAGATTCCTAATGGCTTGCTTCTTCAATGGCATCGATGTATTCTTGATGGTCATCTAGTAAGCCTCTTGCATAGCATGCATCTCTAAATGATAAGTACACAATACCCCTATATATTCTATGATCCTTATAACTTGTTGGTGTATGAACCAGGTTTTTCACGAATAAAATAATTTAAATACCCAAAGTAAGTACCGGAAAGTTAGAATGAGAATTTGGGGATTTAAGTATGATTTTTGGACTCAGTAGGTTTTTCTGAGAAAGAAAATGTGTTTTCTGCAAAAAATTGTAAAAAACTGCGAACCAGCAGTTGAACCGATTGAACCGATTTAAGTCTGTCCGGTTCTGTGCGAGAAAAAGTGAGAACAGTCGAAAACTTTAGAAAAATATTAGGAATAAAAAACCGGGCGTTAGTGTTAAAGGTTTGGCTCAAAGTTGGGCCAAATGGGCTAAAAACGCTAACGGGTTGGACCGGGCCTAAGTTGGGCCCAAGCCCAACTTATATAAGTCTCCTTTAATGAGCTTTCAGCTCATTTTCATTAAAGAGAGAGAGAGAGTTCGGTTATGAGAGAAGAGAGAAGAGAAGCCATGGGAGCACTATTCATCCTCCACTTTCAGGAGCCATAACTTTTGATCCGGAGCTCCAATTGACGAGCCGTTTGTGGCCACACGAAGCTCTCGTCGAGCTCTACCTTTCTATCCAAAGAAACCTGGTAAAAAATCGCGTCTCTCCTCCCAGTTTTGTGCCCTATATTTCTGCGATTTTGAGGTCATGGTTTTGAGTAGATTTTGTGGTTTTAGTTGTTTAGGTGATCTCTAGTAGCGGGTAAATATTGGATTTTACCCCTAATCATGTTGGGTAAGGTAAAGTTTCACTAAACCTTTGTGTTTAGTTGCTTTATGTATCTTAGGTCTTGATGTTGGTATATATATGTGTTGTTAGTTTGAGCTTTGGTGTTTGTTGGAGTTGGTTGAGGCCTTGGATCAAGCTTGGTGGTTTCGTTTTGGTGTTTGGTGCGTTTGTGAATCGGCCAAGGTATGGTTTCAGTTTTCTTTATGTAATATGTAATTTTCATGGACACTTAGGCTAGTGGCCCATAGGATAGGATTGAACTGAATATGTGGTTGTTGTGGCATATGTATGATGATGGTAATTGTTGAGGATTATTGGTGCTAATGATGTATTATGATGTTGGTTAATGTTAGTTATTATATGGTGATAAATTGTTGGAATTGATGAGGATTTATAGTGGTTGTTGATATTGGTTGGTTGATGATGCTTGATGAATTGATGTTGTGAATGTTGTTAAATAATGATATTGAGGTATGAGGTATATTGAATTTTGAATGAATGTATATTGTTGATTATTGGTACAAAGCATGAATGAGGTTGTTGATGAAGATTGATAGTGAAAGAATGATGATTGGTGAAGGTGTTGGTGGAAGATTGATTATAGTGTTCTATATTTGATGTGTGGATTGATGAGTGTTAAAGGGGTTGATAATTGGAGATATTAGATGTTGGATGTGGTATAGTTGAAATAATGATGGAAGTGGTGAGAAGTTATGTTGATGATAATAAGGTTAATGGATATTTGGAAAATGTGAATTAGGTTGGATTTAGAATTATTGAATGGTTAGAAGGTTGTGTGAGTGAGAAAATGGTTGAGGTAGTGTTTGTATGAATTCTGGGCTGTTTTGGTTTGGTTGATATGTGATTGATTGGTATTGGATTGAGGTTTGGTTAAAATTGAGGTTATGTGATTTTTGGGTAAAAATAGATTTTTGGTGAACTTTGTCTGATCATAACTTTTGCCTCAGACTTCAAAATTTGTTGAACTTGGTTTATATTTGAAGATTATTGAAAACCCTTCGATTTGATATAAAGTTTGCAAAATTTGAAATTTTGTAAAGGAAGTTATGATCATTTAAAGTTGGTGTTGAAAATCTGAAATTCTGCAAAGTTGCAGAATTTCAGGATTTTTGATATGTGTGCACGCACAGCCTTGTGCGCACGCACAACCCTGCGAAAATGTTATCCTGTACAGACGCACCGACCTGTGTGTACGCACAGGCAAGAGAAAGGGCTCTGGTGGCAGCGCTAGCATAGGTTGTGCGCGCGCACATCAATAAAGGATTACGACCTGTGTGGACGCACAGCCCTGTGCGCACGCACAAGTCAGGAAGGGTCGTCTATTGGGGCGCTCGCACAGCTTGTGCGAGTGAATAGACTTGTATATTTTAGTACCTGTGCGTACGCACACCCCTATGCATATGCACACTTTCAAAATCCTCCTAGATGTGCGCACGCACACCCCTGTGCGGACGCACACGTCCTGTTTCATAATTTTAAACTTTGTTTTCAACTGTTTCACCTTCCCGATATGGTTGTAAGCTTCTATAACACCATTTTAAGACTCTTGGGCTTGTTTTTGGGCGTTGGATCATGGGAAAGGTCTTAGGAGAATTTATTTGGGTTTTATTTTAAAAAGTTAGCAAACGGAGGTTTAGGTTTCTGGTGTACTGAGGATGGGCTTGGTGGAGTGAGAAAGGAGAATGGTACTGGAATTGAGATACTGAGGAACTGATGAGTTTGGGATGAAAATTATGAATTGATGATGGATATTGAAGGGAAGTGTGACAGGCACTATATCCTTGGAATGTTGAGAATTGATAATTGAAAGTGATTTGAGATGAGAAATGGTGATGAATGGTGATGATGTGAGGTTGATGAACTTGTTGAATGTTGAGAGTGCGCCAGGCACTATATCCTTCGGTTAAGCATGATAGTGTGTAGGGCACTATATCCCTGGGAATGAATTATGATTAATGACCTTTTCTGCTGCAAGAGTGTGCCAGGCACTATATTCTTGGATTACGCATGCGAGTGTGCCCGGCACTATATCCGTTGGTGAATAGAGTGTGCCCGGCACTATATCCGTGGGTCAGTAGAGTGTGCCCGGCACTATATCCGTGGGCGTGGTAGAAAAGCTACAACCGAAAGGATGTGTCGGGTTGGCATTTATGGACTGACAAGTGATATCACGAGCCAATAGGATAGACATGCATCATGTGCATTTTCTATCTGTCTGTATGCTTTGCCGACTTGAAATTGTATGCCTAAATGAATAACATGCCTATTTGCTTACTTGAACTACTTGCTCTATATGCTTCTACTTGTGTTTTACTTGCTTGCATTTATATTGTGATTGTCTGGTGCTAAGGAGGTTAGGTAGGCAGTGGCGATGAGATCGCAAGGAGGTAAGGTTGGCAAAGGCTGTGGGATACAACGGCGTGATTAGTATTAGTTAGAATTTCCCTAAGTTTAGATAACCCGGTTATGGTTTAAGTTCCTTGAATATTTATTTATTTTATTCTAAGCTTGAATATCGGTTTGATGTGAAGTTCTAGGATTGCTTTTAGCGTCTCGGAGCCTTACATCTTACATTATTGGGCACTGTTATCATACTGAGAACCTCCGGTTTTCATTCCATACATTGTTGTTGTTTTTCAGATGCAGGTCGCAACCTACCGCAGTGAGTTGGGTGATGGTCGCAGAGCGGAGGATCTTATTCTATTTTGTTGTCATCTTGGTTATTTTAATTTTTACTCTCACTTTTGTATTTTGTTTTGCCTAGAGGCTTTTATTTGAGGGAACAAAACTTGTATACGCCCTTTTGAACTACAGTCTTCTATTTGTCGGTATATATGGCTAGCCGGCTTAAACTCCGCGAGTCGTGGCTAGATCCTTATGACATTATACTATGATATTTTGATATAAATTGTATCTATTTCTTGTGCTTTAAGTTAGTTGCTCTGTTTATGCGTTTTGCGCTTTTCATACCCTAACTTTGAGCTTTATTCCTTCATCGGGCTTCTAGATTATATTATTATTTCTTTATAAATATGTATAAGCCTTAGAATTTTCGTAACCTTTGGTTAACCCTTGCTTTACGGCTAGAGGTAAGGCTTGGGTTAATTGTGGTGTTACATTTGGACCTTGAACAATGTTAACAACATTCTAAGATAGTATAATTCTCTAGATGTCGGAGGGACAAAAAAGAGCCTTCCAATGACAACATTTCTTTTCCTTGGTTCCCATATCCTGGCATTGCGCTTCCAAACAAATTTACTTGGGAATTCATTATAAGTTAGCTGTCTTGCAATCTCGTATTTTTTGTTTGCCTTGAACCAAGCGACAAACATGGATTCTCAAATTGTTGCTTTATTTACAGTAGTTAACAAGTCATCTTCGTCTTCAAAAAACATTGTCTACGCATCTGGTAAGTGGAAGCTTAGTCGCTCAACAGATGGCTTCCAATAGTAAATATTAAAAGCAAATATTGTCCATGCAGATTAACATGGAGAAATATACCGGCAATCATAAAACAACTTAATCTCATCAACAGGCTTAACGGTGGGATCGTTGTCTTTTGAACTTTAATAAAAAGTTGTCACTCGATCACTTCCCTTGTTAACATACTTAAAGAGATATTTTATGAAACGTGATTGATTGCACCATTCAACGTTGATATGAGCTCCATATTTTAACAGCAAGTGTTGATTATGTGGTACCACATAGCAATTGTCTAGAGGAATTCCAGAAATGTCAATCGTTCGGCCATCATTGCGACACCTATAAACTGTATATCCATCATGATCTATTGTGGTAAATACAACAAACTTCTTCGAAAAATGTTGAGAACAACATCCATTATCCATGCAAGGTGAATTTTTTCTAGCAATTCCACATGGACCATACATCATTTGACTCTTTACTGCTTCATAATATTTTGGGTCCAAAGTTCGATCCGGAATCTCAGCTAAAATAGTCCTGTCAATATCTTTAGGAGCAGGAAACTTATCTTGAGCAGCGAGAAATAATAATATGTGTGCATGAGGCAATCCACGCTTTTGGAACTCAATTGTGTATATAACTACAACGAAACAATTTGCAATATGTTAATTAAGCTTTACTTAAATAACATGAAATGTTGTTCTAATTAAATAAACTTTTTTGCATGTTACCTATAGTCGATATTCCAAATAATTTGTTTTTGTGAATATCCTTAATCAACATGTCCAACTTTTCTTTAAATAATCTGTAAACAATATCAGGTCTATCTTCTAACTATAAATTATTCTCCTTGCAATAACGTTGAATCTCTTCCCATTGAGGATTGCATGTAACTGTAATGAACAAATCTGGATACCCGATAGACTTATATATTGCCATAGCATCTTGGTAATTTTGTATCATGTATCTGGCTCCCCCGATAAAGGTTGCTGGTAGGACAATGCATTTGCTTAGAGAGGATGCTTCTGTTTTCTCATTAAGAACTGCATTTCTAAGACCCTTGTAAATTTTAGCTCTTAGCTTTTCTTGCTTTGTATAGACGTATTTCAATCTTGCTACTTCAACCATTGAGAATGCATCGACTAGGAATTGATGAAATAGACGCCTAGAAAACAATAAAGCACCTTTGCTTGATTGTCTGTGCTGAACTCGGAATGCAAAAAAGTCCCTCATACTGATGTTTGCATGTTTAGCATTTGTATTTTTCTGTGGTCTGTTCAATGGGATACTTTCACGCCAACCATCTTTCTCGTACGGAAACAATAGAGGATATTGTAGTGCCAAGTATGATGGGTTTAGTTCTAAAACTCACTATAGTGCTCCTGATCTCGTTTCAATAATGATATCTCTCTCTTTCATTGACACATCAAAATCTCCCACCACCAACCTCGCAATCTCATCAACAAATGGCAAATTATACCTTCTTCCATCCTTGTCTCGTTTTCCAATCAATCTAAGTTGAATATCGCGAATTAGATTAGATTTCATAACTTCACGCATCATTCGAAATGTCTCTGCCAGCACGTTGTATGTGTCAAGCATCTTCATAAGGTCAGCAACAATGGTTTTGTCTAGATGGTCTGTGTTGTTATCAGAGCTCCAATCCCAATAAAATAATGATTATTAAATGGAAATTGGTACATAAGGTTACAATACTTTTTTTTTTGGAATATAGCTTTGCCATGGTTAGGTACCTAACAACAGTAGTTCTACTGTTGATTTCATTCTGTGTCATAAATATATAATTGTGCAAATTTAGCAGGACTTCCCTCCTGTGGTAACAAACTACCCATCAAATGGTAGTTTTGGCCATGAAGTAGGAATGTTGGCGGTCTTTTGCTGTGGTTAATGGATCTGTCTATCTTTCCACCAAAAGACGTAAAAGCAAACATACTATTGTATGTACGGGTGTTCTTTTGAAAGTGGATGGATTTTTTCATCACAGCCCGATAGTAACTGATGAAGAATTTTCGAAGGTTGTTGGAGTAATGGTAATTTCACCTGACCTTGACGACAACAGAGGCCAAATTTTGGAACTCTCTCATGGCAGTGCTTGTTTAGACATTCTTCAAACCAAAACGTGGCTCCACAATGTTGGCATTCATAATCAGGGTTGCCAAAGTTAAGATATGAGACTTCTAAAATATGTAACACATGTTATGCTTATAACGGTTTCAGCTTGGTATAAAAATCAGAATAACTAAATGCAATGTTACCTTGAGTGATCTCTTCAAGTTCATTGTCATCATCATAATGTTGTTCTGCTTGTCCTGCATCTAATCAGTGAATATTCTATCAGTTGGGTGACTTCATAGTTTAAAATATGATGTTAGGTTCTACAAATACATTGTTTTATTTTAATACAAAAAAATAATGATGTTGTTCCACAAATTTCGGTTACACACCTGCTTCATCTTCTTTTCCAACTGTTTCATTTGCCTGAAGGTTTTGAGTTGGTATTTGTATGTGACAGATAAACTTTCCTTGTGCACTCGCTATAATTTTTAAGAAGCAGATTATTTGTTTTCAAATTAATATAAAATAAAAACTAATGATAATTTTTGCTTGTAATATGTGATAGCTTAACACACTATGGCAGAACTTCAAAAATATTTTTAAGGAGGCCAAACTTTAACATATAAAATACATAATATTATTTATATGGAAACAAAATTTTATTTCGAAAACAACTTTTTAGATTTTGTTACTAAGATGATAATAAATGAATAATTTTATAAAATATTTTAAAATAGTACTCTTCGAGTCTTGAACGGTTTAAAATATTCAATAGTTAAACCAGAACAAAATTTCTTTTAGTTAGAATGATAAATATTAAAAATTGTAATATTTATTGAATATTGAATACTTTTAGAAACAATTTAATTAAAAAACTAACAAAGCAAAAAATAATACCAAATTAATTAGAGATAAAAGAATTATTCAATTTCTTATAGATGATATGAAAAAATATAATTATTTAGAACTTAGTTTGAAAGATTAAAAATTTAAACGTTGTAACTTATAAAAATTCTCCATTAGTCTACACTAATAAAATTACACCAATAGTTAAAGAATATTTAAATATTTTGTGTAAATAAATAAAATAAAACCAAATGACATAAAATAGCATTAAAAAAATAAAGTAATTATTATAATGATTATGATGATGAGTTTTATTGTATCAAATACTTTATAAAAGGCCATTTTGGTTTGTGCATTAGTCCGACCAATTTGAAGAAAAATTTTAAGATAGCCCATTAATCTACCAACTTCGAAAAAGAATAGATAGCCCATGAATCTACAAATTTGAACAAAAACATAGTAAAAATGGAAGACTTTAAAACTTCAACACAAGACACTTAGTATAGTGCATACAACTTTTGTCAACTAAACTCTAATTATATTCTATATAATTTTATTACTAAACACTCTAAAAAAACTTTAGGGGCCATAGTCCCCCATCGTCTACACTAAACTCTACCATTGCATGTATCTCATGTAGCATGGCAACTATTAAAATCAATAGATTTATAGTAAGACAACAAATTAAATAAAGTTAACTAAAAAAGTAGTTGCAAAGTAATAAAGGAACTTGCATTACTCTGGATCTAATCTGTGTATACTATGTAAATTGGGCGACTTCATAGTTTAAAATATGATGTCAGTTTCCACAAAAACATTTTTTTTGTTTAAATACAAAAAAAATAATAATGTTGTTCCATAAACTTCATTAACGCACCTGCTTCATCTTCTTCCCCAACTATTTCCTCTGTCTGAAAGTTTTGACTTGGTACTTGTATGCGACGGAAAAACTTTTCTCGTGCACTCGTTGTAATTTTTAAGAAGCATATTATTTGTTTTAAAATATGATGTTAGGTTCCACAAATACATTGTTTTGTTTTAATACAAAAAAATAGTGATGTTGTTCCATAAATTTCGGTTACACACCTGCTTAATCTTCTTCTCCAACTGTTTCATCTGCTCTAAGGTTTTGACTTGGTACTTGTATGGGAGGGGTAAACTTTCCTCGTACACTCGCTGTAATTTTTAAGAAGCAGATTATTTGTTTTTAAATTAAAATAAAATAAAAACTAATGATAATTTTCGCCTGTAAAATGTGGTACCTTAATGCACTGTGGTGGAATTTCAAAAATATTTTTGAGGAGGCCAAAACTTTAACATAGAAAATACATAATATTATTTATATGGAAACAAAATTTTTGAAAATAAATTTTTAGAGTTTGTCACTAAGATAATAAAAAATGAATAATTTTATAAAATATTTTAAAATAGTACTCTTTGAGTCTTGTACAGTTTAAAATATTCAATAATTAAACCAAAACTAAATTTCTTTTAGTTAGAATGATAAATATTAAAATTATAATATTTATTAAACATTGAATATATTTTTTAGAGACAATTTAATTAAAAAACTTACAAAGCAAAAAATAATACCAAATTAATTAGACATAAAAGAATTGTTCAATTTCTTAAAGATGATATGAAAAAAAATAACTACTTAGAACTTAGTTTGAAAGATTAAAAATTTAAAAGTTATAACTTAAGAAAATTTTCCATTAGTGTACACTAATAAAATCACACCAATAGTTAAAGAATATTCTAATATTTTATGTAAAAAAATAAAATTAAATGAATAACACATAAAATAGCATTAAAAAAAATGAAGTAATTATTATAATGATCATGATGATGAGTTTTATTGTATCAATTACTTTATAGAACCCCTTTTAAGTTAGTTTATTAGTTTGACGAATTTGAAGAAAAATAGTTACATAGCCCATTAATCTACTAATTTGAAGAAAAATTAGATAGCCTATTAATCAACGAATTTGAAGAAAAAATAGTACAAATTGAAGAGTTTAAAACTTGAATACAAGATACTTAATATGGTATATAAAACTTTTGCCAACTGAACTTTAAGCATATTCTATATAATTTTATTACTGAAGACTTTATAAGAACTTTCGGTGGTCATGGCCCCCAATTATCCATACTAAGCTCCGCCATTATATATATATCATGTAGCATGGAAACTATAAGAATCAATAGATTTATAGTAAGACAACAAATTCAATAAATTAAAAAGTAGCTGGAGAATAATGAAGGAACTTGCTAAAACCCCTAATTCATTGGACACTGATACATAGTTGACCTTGTCGTTATTTTATTCCATTGGAGTTAATTCATATTCTCTATAATTTGTTTAGTTATCAACCTCCACATGCTATACAGTTTGAAGAAGTATTCATAGCTAATTGTAGTTCGGTCATGGTAGGCTCCCTAAGATATACAAACTATAGGTAAAGAAAATTTACATATATGTTGGCTGTTTTATATTTTGCAAGTATTTTTTAAAGCACATTCGTACATGAAAGTGTTTTTATCTAAGCCAAATTGCTATATATAGTTTTCACAAACTACTATTCCTTTGTCTACTGTATAATTCATGAAAGTGATTTGACATGCATTCATGCAACCTACACATAATGCAGATAGCTATGATATTTGATATTATTACTTGATATCAAACCTTTCTTAGCTCTGACTGATCGATCTTCCACTATGGCTGGTGTAGCAATATTAGTGTTAGTTGTGGTTGATTAAGTTACATGATGTGGTTCTCCCATGTTGAGACATTGAACATATTGAATTGGATCCGACATATGTTCAGATTGTTCCCAAGTATGACTTGGACGAAAAACTAAAGCAAGCAAAGAACGTTGTTAGATAATTATATCAAAATGTGTGAATGACTGAAGTTTTAATGATATTTAGTTTTATTTGGTTCAATATATAGATAAAGAAATCACCTGGGATGGCATTATTTCACCTGTGAACTACACAAATAGTATGTTGCTCTGTTACTCCAATTGGACTAATTTTCTTGCCAAGTGGTGTATGTGCAGTTATAGGATCACTCTCTTGTCCTGCATTGTATATGCTGAGTTATATTTCCTATACACATGATAACTTCTACTTTTGCAAGACACACATCATGAAAAAATAAAGCAACTTCATGTATTATTTCCATGGATTCGACCTCTTGTCCTAGTACTACAAAGTAAAATATCTAAACACATTTTTTTAGTTACATAAAAAGGATTCAAGTTTGAATATTATATAGATGCAGCACAAGAATGAACACATGCCTGTGTAAATAGATGTGAGTAGCTTCCATTTTAGGGATGTCAAGTTTCCCTAAAGCATATGAACAGAACCCTTTGTAGTAGTATTTGGCCAGTTCTGGAGGCAAATCTTTTCTGCAAATCACTTCAAAATTAGTCATACTTGTTTTGGAACAGATTATTATACCTGAATAAATAATTCAGATTATGATTTAAGAAACCCTTTTGCCCGTCTTCGTTCAATCTCCTCCTCTTTTCAGCCAGGATAAGATGCTTCTTCTTCTTTGCCTCCTTTGTATTGTATAGATTCATAGTATTCCAACAATATGCACAATGGTATTGTGTTACTCCTTAGAGGATTCTGTGTAACAACCCTGATTTTCGAGTACGCGAGATCTTTTCTAAAGGCACGAATTTCTCCGGAAGATTAGTAAAGAGAACACCTCTTCTATATCAACAAGTATCTCGATACTCATTGTCATTATGTCATCCTTAAGCTAGAACCTTTTCTGAGGCAAGCTCGATAACGCGGTCACGAAGAACCTAGTTTTTGAACCGTATCGGTTAGGAGTTTTGATTCGGTTTTTCGTAAGTAGTCTCAGTTTGACGAACCGGACTCGATTCATGAGATAAGAGAGATAATAGTATAATATTATCATTATATTAGTATTAGAATATGCTTGAATGAAATTATAAGGTTACCTGGTCTGTTTTAGTTAAAAACAGAAAATCGGTTTAACCGGGTTCACAGTTTACTGGTGCAGCTTAGCACCAGAACTCTCTGATGACTTTAGCAATGCTAACGCCATATTATACATGTTTTATTCCCATAATAAATATGTTATTAGTGTCATTTATGCTAGTAGCTCAGAAAATAATTTTTAGAGATGTTTTTACGAGTGTTCCGATACATCTAGTTTTAGTAGTTGTACACCAGAAATATTTTAATATTATTTTAACCCACCTCCAAGCCAGCCAATCACAACTCACCTTACACCCCCAAGACCTCCAATTCTGTCTCATTTCATCATTTTGGCCGAAAATAACAAGAGAGAAAAGAGAGAAACTTTCATGAACACTTAATCTTCAAAGCTTGATTTCTTCTGAACTAAAACTCAAATCAAAACTCCGATTTCACCAAAATGATCCTCTCTTCTTCCTCTACATAACCATATAACATATCAAGGCTGGAAATAAGGTGAGATGGCTGTCTCCCTCCCTCTTCAATTCGGTTTTGAAGGAAGCATGGTTAAACAAGTATTTTCTTGATGTTCTTCCTTAGATCTCTTGCTTAGCTTCACTTGTGGGCCAAAGATCTTTGATTTCCTGCACGTTTAAAGTGAGGATAACCTTCCTAAGATGCTACTGAACTTCGTTTAGTTGATGGTTTAGAGTTTTAAAGTTGTTCTTGATGTGTTTTAGGAGGAAAAAGTGCTTTAAGAACACTTCAAAGAGTAACCGGATTTGGAGCAGCAAATCAAGGTAGGGTGTAACGAAATTAATCTTGATTATTTGTGTTTGAGTTGTGTGAATGCTGCATGATTTGGCTTTGCTAAAAATTGGTTGCATATATGATTGATTCTTGGTGAAAATTTGGTGAAATTTTGATGAAATTTGATGAAATTCAAGCTTTAAAGTTCATGTTCTTGGAGCAGCTGGAAAAATGAAACCCTAGGCCTAAATTGAGGTTCAATTTGTTTTAAAATCATGTAGAAAAGATGGGATTTTAGTGGCTGCTAATTTATTATGAATTAAGATAAAAATCGGTTGCTGAAAAGACTGAAAAACAGGTAAAAACAGAGAAAGAATCTGAAGAATTTACGAAGAACACGAAGAACACTTTGAGTGTGATGAAGAACATTGAAGAACACCTTTTAGATCTTAGAAAGGGCAAGGAAGTAAATATTTTGGTGTTTGAGGGGTTATTTGGTAATTTCTAAAAGTTAGGGCGGTTAAAGTAGAAATATTAAAAGTTACCCGGGTAAAAAGTTAATTTTGAAAGTGAAAAGGTAAAGGCAAGATAATTTTCGACAATTTAATGATAAAATAATAAATAATAATAAAATATTAAATAATAATATTTAATTAAAAATAATATTTTAATAAAAATAATAAAATAATGCAGAAAAGGCAGTTTTCTGTAAAAGCTTTAGAAAGACAACTTTAAGTGCAGAATCTCATAATTACCTTCATAAAACACTTAGGGAATGGTAATAACATGTTAGTGAGGCAAAGATAAAGAAAAGATAAAAAGTTAAAGAAAAGATAAAAACCAAAGAAAAAGTCTGTAAAATTTTAATGACAGAAAAACAGACAGAGACTAGTGAACGAACTAGGGCAACTTAGTTAGTACTTGAGTTGCGACTAGGATTAGGTATAATATGAAAAGTTAAACTATTTCAGTATAGACTTAATGAACCTATAATTGGGACATGATAACTATTCATACCAAAATTTACATAAGCTTTAAATACATACGTTAAGCAGAGAAATCAGAGTAGAGTAAAAAGATAAAAGAGATGAGTAATACAACAAAGAGATATTTGTTTTGTGTACATTTGTTGCATTAAGGCAACTCCAGAGTTATTTGTTTGTTCATCTGCTGCGTTGAGGCAGTCAGATAAATAGTGGTACGACCACAGAACGTTTTCCAGTGCTACACAGCTATTGAGAGCTATACCTGCAACTGATAATCTGGGATCACTTGCAGAGGATATTAATTCATACACGGCTAGAATGCCACACCTGTAATGCAAGGATTTGCTTACAGAGTATATGATTTCATACACGGCTAGAATGCCGTCACCTGTAAGGCAGAGTCTGCTTACAGAGGATATGACACATACGTCAGTTAGTGAGAATTGTACCTATGCTAACTGGAAAACCATACCCGTTTCAGCTGCTTCGGGTAACGTCGGGAGCGGGTATGTAACCGACAAATGAGCTCATTACCTGCATTAAGGCTAGACATGCATCATACTTGGTTGTGCATTTCTTCCATTATGTTTGTTGTATGAATGTATGTTTTCTTTGTGTGTATTCTATTCTTTGTGTTTGTGTTATTTTCTTGTATTCTTCTGTTTGTGTTCTGCTATCTGTTTTCTCTATCTTCTCTACTTATCTGTGTTTTCTATTTACTGCTTCTTTGTATTCTGCTAATAGTCTGCTAAACGACATAGAATTAATGAACGTAACTAATAACCCCGACCCTACTAAGAACTCCCCAATTCTTACCCCTTCTCTCTTCCTTCCCCCTTCAGATGGAAGTAAGAGTACCTTACCGTAGTTCGTTGATGATGGCTCTGTAAAGAGGATTCCACTCTAGATAGTTTTCTGAGTCTAGGGTGAATCTCGTTCTCTGTTTATATGTATATACAATGAGACCAGCCAATGTCTGCACCCCGTTTGTATGTAAACTTTAACCTAAATCCTATGTACGAGACTCCTGTTGTGTGGCTACTTGATGAGGTACCAGAGAGACGTCATATAGCAATGTCTGATCGTGCAGAGGAGTAACAGATGATGTTCTACCCTTTGATGACGTTCCACTTGACTTGAGTTTTGAAGACTTAGAACGTACTTTCCCTCGCTTTAGTAGTTTAGAGGGACTAGGTGATTATAGAGTCTAGGCTAGCCTAGGTGCCAGCTTAGGGACCTCTTAAACAGGTCAGGACCTGGGATGTTGTATGTATGTATATGTATATAGTTATTATCTAGCTATATCTAGGGGTGTTCTAACTAAAAGTCTATACTCTGATAAAGGCTAGATCACTGAATGTTGTTAGCTGCTTGTGATGTATTTATGTGTGGTTGTTTATAACTGTTTTATTTGTTATCAGTTGTGAGTTGATTATGAATGATTCAGTTTATTAACCCAAATGATTTAAAAAAATACCTCGCAAATTAACTACACTTTTAACAACGAATCAGGCTCATATGATAAATAATAGATAATAATTAGAAAGACAAATTGGTAGCACTCAGTTTCCGGTATGATTTAAACATATTGAAAATTGGGTCGTTACATTCTGCAGGTTCACAAATATGTGAAACTTTATCAATGTAGTGTGCAGGAAAAAGTTTTCTATGAATGTAACTTTGAAAAAAATACATGGTGCAAGTTTTTTTGATGAATTTTGAGAATCCTAACTTTGAGACCAAAGGTGTGAAGCTATCTGTCTTTGATAGATCCCTCCACTTTTGGCGATACAAAATAGTCTTATTGACTATTTGTTGTGACTTGTCCTATCACTACTACATAATTGACTTTTACTAACATTTAAAAAATGTTACCAAATCATATTAAAATATTAGCTATGTATATTAGTAACATTTTAACAAATGTTAAATATACCCTATGTTACTAAAGAGTTTTACTAATATTTTTCTAATAATTTAATAACATTTAATAAAAATATTACAATAGATCTTCTATAGTAATATTATGAGAAATGTTACAATAGACCTTTCTTAGTAACACTTAAAAAAATGTTACAATAGATATATTTTGTAACACTTAGAAAAATGTTACCATAGATATTTTTTGTAACACTTAAAAAATGTTACAATAGATATTTTATGTAACACTTAGAGAAATGTTATCATAGATATTTTTTGTAACACTTCAAAAAATATTACCATAGATATTTTTTGTAACACTTAAAAAATGTTACAAAAGATCTTTAGTAACATTTTTTTACTTATATTATACTATTTTTTATTTTTTATTTTATATTATACATAATATAAATATACTAAAATTAATTACTACAACATGAAATATTTCATTAAATTCACAAATTCACAAAATGAAATTTTTATAGCCACTTTCATTAATCAATAATCATTGTACAAATTTGCTTCGTGATGCAAATAAAATGGAAAAAAATACTTATAGCACTTAAACTTTATAAACATTACTCAATGTTGCAAGAACTGTGAAAATTGTCCCTGCTCCAATGAAGCACTATGGAACAGAACACATCTTAGGAAGACAACAGCATAAACAATTGTCCTATATACAAATTCAATGCCAAGTTGGAATTCCTGTGAAAATTTACTATGGAGGAGATTGTGGCCTTTGATGCCAAGTCGGAATTCCTGTCACTAGATCCTGAAATCACCAAATAAATAAATAATGGAAGTTCCTATGGAAATTTTAAATAATGAAGGGTTCCTCATACTAATCTGCAAGTTTACATGTCTAAAGCAACCTAACTCAGCTGGGTAAGGCAAGGCTGAAAGGAGAATCCCAAAGTTGCTCATGGTACTGGTACTTGCTTGACTCCTGCAACTGTAGCAAACAATGAAAAGAATAAGTTAATTGATTATCCTTCTCTGTAATAGAATACAATACCAAGATCACCAAGAGCACTGCTAGCAATAGAATACAATCCGAGCTTGTGAGGCTTTCCATTCTTGTCAATGCCATCTAGAATCACCCTAATTGATTGTCCTTCTCTGTAAGGAACCTCTCCTGAAACAATTAATTATAATTAGTTACAATCACTGAACTAGCAATAGACAAATAAAAAAGCACAGAAAGTTAATACTCTAGTTTATGAACTCCATCAACAGTTTTTGTCTTGATCATCTTAAAGTAAATTTAGCATGTGAGCATGCTGAACCTGAACAACAACAGAAAAATTTTAAATGAAGAAATATTCCCAGCAAAAACACTAACACACATGTTCATGCAGAAGAAAGATGATTCAAAATATTCAATAATAGATGATCAAGAAATATTAGCATTATTTTTAACCTTCACAGCAACTTTTTGGCCATCATGTGTGCGGGCAACATGGACTTGTGCAAGGGAAGCACTTGCTATTGGAATTGGGTCAAACTCAGCAAATATCTACATAATTAAAAAAGCAAAACTCATCCACCACAATAGTAATATTTCAAGAGAAAAGTCGCAACCATGACTGGAGAAAAATAACACACATAAAGGACAAATGAATCAAACAAAAATATTTATACATTTTCCAGTGTGTCTCCAAGCTCCCTCTTGAATACTTCACATATTTGCTCATATGAAGAAACTGGACATCTATTTAGCATAGATTCCCTCAATGTTATAACATACTCTTGAGGAACCAAGTACTCCTGTTCATAAATAAACATATAAAAGAACAAACAGAGTATTCCCTTTGCATCACTGAGGACGATTGCAATTGGTAAAGTCAGTTATCACCATATATTTTTTTCTATTCAAACAAAAAGGAGAGGCAAAGGAAGTATACCAACTTCCCAAGATGCTGCCCAAGCTTTATATAAATCCCACCGTTCTTAAAACACAAGTCTCGAAGTTTCTCTGCTGACCGGAGGTGAACTTAATGCTTGACCATCTCCCTCTCAATTCTTTCCTCACGCAATCCATGCAGTGAATATTCATAATCTAACAAAACAACGACACAGCAAACCACATTTCATTATTCCAAGCTTCATTCTCACTCAAAAAATAATGTTTGTGAATAAACCAATGTGAAAACAGGCGTAGAAACATCATAAATTCATAATTCACAACTCAAAACCTTAATTCAAATTTGAACTATTAATTCAAATAAGGTAAAGACAATACAAATTGATGTGCAACATTGTCAATCACTTTAACCCCAAACAAACTTTTAGTAACAAAAACCCAAACTCAAAACTAGCATCCAAATTTACAGAATTCAATAAGGTAAAAGAAGTAGGATTGAGCTTTGAAGCCAAGAACAAATAAATAAATAATCAATAAAACTGATAAGAATTTTTAAATTTGCAGAAACTTCGGGAACCACGAAGTTTCTGTTAGATCTACAGTTTATTTACCGAACGCAATGTTGGCGGCAGTGACGGCGTCGCGGAGGAGGCGGTGGGGAACGGTGGCGCAGAACCTGAGAGCTGTTGCGGGGTCGTCAGAGGTGGCAATGAGCGCTGCCGCGGTGCCACCGGCAGCGGCGGAGGAAACAAGAGAGAGCTTCTTTCCTTGCCAGATAATTCTTTAGCTTTCTTCAGCAATCCATTCCTTCTCTTCGAAAATGTTACTTGCCGGCTTGTTGAATTGTCGATCCTTCGAATCGCAATCTTTCCTCGCCCCATCACAATCAATTTTAGGGTTCCTACCTCCTCAAATTAAACATCTCCTTTAATTTGACCTGTGATGAGCGGATAATTTATACCCTTTTTGGCATTATTTTTACATAGTTTTTAGTATATTTTAATTACTTTTTATTATATTTTTATTAGTTTTTATTCAAAAATCACATTTCTGGACTTTACTATCATTTTGTGTATTTTTCTGTGATTTCAGGTATTTTCTGACTGAAATTGAGGGACCTGAGCAAAAATCTTATTTAGAGGCTGAAAAATGACTGTAGATGCTGTTGGATTCTGACCCTGCTGCACTCGAAGTGGATTTTCTGGAGCTACAGAAGCCCAATTTGCACGCTCTCAATTGCGTTGGAAAGTAGACATCCTGGGGTTTCAAGCAATATATAATAGTCCATACTTTGCGCGAGATTTGATGGCCCAAACTGGCGTCCAAACTGGCACCAGAATTGGAGTTAAACGCCCAAACTGGCACCAAAGCTGGCGTTTAACTCCAAGAATAGCCTATGCACGAAAAAGCTTCAATGCTCAGCCCAAGCACACACCAAGCGGGCCCCGGAAGTAGATTTCTGCACTATCTGCACTTAGTTACTCATTTTCTGTAACCCTAGGCTACTAGTCTAGTATAAAAACTACTTTTAGAGATTTATTTTAGATCATCTTTTTGAATCATATGTAACTTTTATCATCTTTTCACGTTTGGAGGCTGGCCTCATGGCCATACCTAGACCTTTTTCACTTATGTATTTTCAACGGTGGAGTTTCTACACCCTATAGATTAAGGTATAGAGCTCTGTTATTTTTCATGAATTAATGCAAGTACTATTATTTTTCTATTCAATTCACACCTACTTCTTCTCCAAGATATACTCTCGTACTTAATTCAGTTAAGTCAGAATGAAGGGGTGACCCATGACAACCACCCAATCTTCGTTACTCGCTTAGCCAAGATCGCGTGCCTGACAACAACAAAGCGGTCTACATGATGTTCAATGTAGTCATTGGACGATAGCCGGAGTATATTCTCTTGGATATCTAATACACGGACCAAGTCCGTGAGATTAGTATCTTCGTGGTATAGGCTAGAATTATTGGCAGCATTTCTGGGATCCGAAAAGTCTAAACCTTGTCTGTGGTATTCCGATTAGGATCCGGGAAGGGATGACTGTAATGAGCTTCAAACCCGCGAATGTTGGGCGCAAGTGACAGTGTGCAAAAGGATAAATGGATCCAATTCGGATGCCAGCGGGAACCTACAGATGATTAGCCATGCGGTAGCTGTACCTGGTATTTTTCATCTGAGACGAGAAGTCCGACAGTTGATTAGCCGTGCAGAAACCGTAGAGGACCATTTTTACTGAGAGGATCCTACAGCTTGCCATGGAAGGAAGTAACACACGGTTGGAAGAAGGCAATAGGAAAGCAGAGGTTCAGAAGCAACAAAGCATCTCCATACACTTATTTGAAATTCCCACCAATGAATTACATAAGTAACTTTATTTTATTTTATGTTATATTTATATTTTAATTATCAAAACCTCATAACCATTTGAATCCGCCTGACTGAGATTTACAAGGATGACCATAGCTTGCTTCAAGCCGACAATCTCCGTGGGATCGACCCTTACTCACGTAAGGTTTATTACTTGGACGACCCAGTGCACTTGCTGGTTAGTTGTGCGGAGATGTGAAAAGTGTGAATCACGATTTCCCACACCAAGTTTTTGGCGCCGTTGCTGGGAATTGTTCGAGTTTGGACAACTGACGGTTCATCTTGTTGCTTAGATTAGGTACTTTTATTTTATGTTTAAGCTTTTTAATTTTTATTTAATTTGGAAAAAAATACAAAAAAAAAATTTAGTTTTCAAAAAATTCAAAAAAATTTGTTCTTCAGAATTTTTAAGAATGAATTCTAGAGTTTCATAAGATATGTTGAAGCCTGGCTGGCTGTTAAGCCATGTCTAATCTTTTGGACCGAGGTTTCCACTTATCTTTGCAGGAGCCTTTTGGTTCTCATCAATTTGGCTGTTGTATGTAATGCTCTGCTAAAGCTTGGCTGGCTATTTGGCCATGTCTAATTCTTTTGGACCAGAGCTTTAGACTAACATTGCATGATTCCTGGAATTTTTATTAAAAATTTTGTATCCCTTTATTTTCTTTTCCAAAATAATTTTCGAAAAATACAAATTTTTTTTTAAAAAATCATAAAAACCAAAAATTTGTGTTTCTTGTGTCAAATTTTAAGTTTAGTGTCAATTGCATGCTTTAATTTTTCTTTAATTTTCGAAAATATATGCATTGTGTTCTTCATTGATCTTCAAGTTGTTCTTGATAATTTTCCTTGTTTGATCTTTAATTTTTCTTGTTTTGTGTCTTTTCTTATTTTTCATATGCATTTTTGAATTACTAGTATCCAAAGTTTAAAAATTTTTAGGTTTGGTGTCTTGCATGTCTTTTTTTTCTTAAAAATTTTCAAAAATATGTTCTTGATGTTCATCATGATCTTCAAAGTGTTCTTGGTGTTCATCTTGACATTCAAAGTGTTCTTGCATGCATTCATTGTTTTGATCTTAAACTTTTATGTTTTGTGTCATTTTGTGTTTTTCTCTCTCCATATTAAAAATTCAAAAAAAAAATTGATATCTTTCCCTTATTTTACTCATAAATTTCAAAATTTTGGGTTGATTTAGTTAAAACTTTTAAAATTTGGTTGTTTCTTGTTAGTCAAGTCAAAATTTCAATTTAAAAATTCTATCTTTTCAAATCTTTTTCAAAAATAAAATCTTTTTTATTTTTCCTTTAATGTTTTCAAAAATCTTTAAATTAATTTTCAAAATATTTTTCTTAATTTCTATTTCATATTTTTAAAATTATTGCTAACATTTAATCTTTAAATTCTAGAATCATATCTTTTAGTTTTATGTTAGTCAAGTAATCAACTTTAATTTCAAAAATTAAATCTTTTGAATTTCCTTTTCAAATCTTTTTCAAAATGAATTTCAATCATATCTTTTTCAAAATTTAATTTCAAAATCCTTTTCTAACTTCTTATCTTTTCAAAATTTATTTTCAAATCTTTTTCAATTAACCACTTGACTTGTTTGTTTTAATTTTAAAAAGTTTACTATTTCTTATCTTTTTCAAAACTACCTAACTACTTTTCTCTCTCATTAATTTTGAAAACTAACTAAAAAACTTTTTCAAAAATCTTTTTAATTAATTAATTTATTTAGTTTTCAAATTACTTTTATTTCCCTTCTTAAATTCGAATTCTAACCAATAATTAAAATAAAAACAAAAATATTTTTCTTTTTCTTTTAAATTAATATTCGAATTTTCTCTCTCTCTCTCTCTCTCTCTCTCTCTCTCTCATCTCCTTCTATTTGTTTATTTATTTACTAACACTTCTCTTCTTAAAATTCGAACCCTTCCTCTCTCTCTGTGTTCGAATTCTCTTTATTCTCTCTACCTCATTCTTTTATTCTTTTCTTCTTCTACTCACATAAAGGAATCTCTATACTGTGACATAGAGGATTCCTCTTCTTCTCTGTTCTCTTCTTTTTCATAGGAGCAGGAATAAGGATAAGAACATTCTTGTTGAAGCTGATCCTGAACCTGAAAGGACTCTAAAGAGGAAGCTAAGAGAAGCTAAAGCACAACACTCTGAAGAGGACCTAATAGAGATTTTCAAAAAAGAAGTAGTTATGGCAGCTGAAAATAACAACAATGGTGGAGATGCAAGGAAGGTGCTTGGTGACTTTACTGCACCAACTTCTGACTTCTATGGAAGAAGCATCTCAATTCCTGCAATTGGAGCAAACAACTTTGAGCTTAAGCCTCAATTAGTTTCTCTAATGCAGTAGAATTGCAAGTTTCATGGACTTCCATTGGAAGATCCTCATCAGTTCTTAGCTGAATTCTCACAAATCTGTGACATTGTTAAGACCAATGTGGTTAATCCTGAGCTCTACAGACTTATGCTTTTCCCCTTTGCTGTAAGAGACAGAGTTAGGATATGGTTGGACTCACAACTTAAAGAAAGCATGAACTCTTGGGAAAAGTTGGTCAATGCTTTCTTGGCCAAATTCTTTCCACCTCAAAGTTGAGCAAGCTTAGAGTGGAAGTCCGAACCTTCAGACAGAAGGAAGGTGAATCCCTCTATGAAGCTTGGGAAAGATACAAGCAATTGATCAGAAGGTGTCCTTCTAACATGCTTTCAGAATGGAGCATTTTATGTATATTCTATGATGGTGTGTCTGAATTGTCCAAGATGTCATTGGATCATTCTGCTGGTGGATCTCTTCATCTGAAGAAGACGCCTGTAGAAGCCCAGGAACTCATTAAAATGGTTGCAAATAACCAGTTTATGTACACTTCTGAAAGAAATCCTATGAATAATGGGACAACTCAGAAGAAATGAGTTCTTGAGATTGATACTCTGAATACAATATTGGCTCAGAATAAAATATTGACTCAGCAAGTTAATATGATTTCTCAGAGCCTGACTGGAATGCAAGCTGCATCCGGCAGTGCTAAAGAAGCTTCCCCTGAAGGAGAAGCTTATGACCCTGAGAATCCTGCAATAGAAGAGGTGAATTACATGGGAGAATTCTATGGAAACACCTATAATCCTTCATGGAGAAATCACCCTAATTTCTCATGGAAGGATCAACAGAAGCCTAATCAGAGCTTCAATAATAATGGTGGGAGAAATAGGTTTGGAAATAGCAAGCCTTTTCCATTATCTTCTGAGCAACAGACAGAGAATTCTAAGCAGAGCCAATCTGACTTAGCAACCATAGTCTCTGATCTATCTAAGATCATTCTCAGTTTCATGACTGAAACAAGGTCCTCCATTAGAAATTTGGAGGCACAAGTAGGTCAACTGAGTAAAAGAGTGACTGAAATTCCTCCTAGTACTCTCCCAAGCAATATAGAAGAGAATCCAAAAAGAGAGTGCAAGGCCATAAACACGTCCAACATGGCCGAAACTGGAGAGAGTCAAAAGGCAGTGATCTCCAGTGAGGAAGACATTGCTGGACGTCTACTGGCCACTAAAGAGTTCCCTGATGAGGAACCAAAGGAATCTGAGGCTCATATAGAGACCATAGAGATTCCACTGAAATTTCTGTTGCCATTCATGAGCTCTGATGAGTATTCTTCCTCTGAAGAGGATGAAGATATTACTGAAGAGCAAGTTGCTCAGTATCTAGGAGCAATCATGAAGCTAAATGCCAAGTTATTTGGTAATGAGACATGGGAGGATGAACCTCTATTACTTAGTAATGAACTGAATGTTTTGGTTCAACAGAAATTACCTCAGAAGAAACCGGATCCCGAAAAGTTCTTAATACCTTGCATCATAGGCACCATGACCTTTAAAAGGG
The DNA here is from genome assembly GCF_000816755.2 of Arachis ipaensis. Classification (NCBI taxonomy): domain Eukaryota; kingdom Viridiplantae; phylum Streptophyta; class Magnoliopsida; order Fabales; family Fabaceae; genus Arachis; species Arachis ipaensis. Next base: position 98,573,704 of record NC_029785.2, on the reverse strand, counting down.
CCCTGTGTGACCTTGGTTCAAGTATAAACCTCATGCCACTCTCTGTAATGGAGAAACTAGGGATCTTTGAGGTACAAGCTGCAAGAATCTCACTAGAGATGGCAGACAATTCAAGGAAACATGCTTATGAACTTGTAGAGGATGTCTTAGTAAAAGTTGAAGGCTTTTACATCCCTGCTGATTTCATAATCCTAGACATTGGGAAGGATGAGGATGAATCCATTATCCTTGGAAGACCCTTCCTAGCTACAGCAAGAGCTGTGATTGATGTGGACACAGGAGAGTTAGTCCTTCAATTGAACGAGGACTACCTTGTGTTTAAGGCTCAATGATCTCCTTCTGTAACCATGGAGAGGAAGCATGAAAAGCTTCTCTCAATACAGAGTCAAATAGAGCCCCCACTCTCAACTTTTAGGTTTGGTGTTGGGAGGCCATCATCAAGCTCTGAGTCTCTGTGAAGCTCTCTAAGAGCTCACTGTCAAGCTATTGACATTAAAGAAGCGCTTATTGGGAGGCAACCCAATGTTATTTAATTATATTTATTTATTTTCCATTATTATTTTATATTTTCTTTAGGTTGATGATCTTGTGAAGTCATAAAAACAACTGCAGAATTAAAGCAAAATGAAAAACAACATAAAAAATAGCACACCCTGGAGGACAGACTTACTGGCGTTTAAACGCCAGTAAGGATAGCAGAATGGGCGTTTAACGCCTAGCCTGGCAGCATTCTGGGCGTTTAACGCCAGGAAAGGTAGCAGAGCTGGCGTTAAATGCCAGGATTGGCACACAGTGGGCGTTTGAACACCAGAATGGTGCAGGGAGCAAAATTCCTTGACACCTCAGGATCTGTGGACCCCACAGGATTCCCACCTACCCCACCTCTTCTCCTCTCCTCTTCACACCTTTCTATAACACTCTTCCCCAAATATTCTTCACCTATCAAATCTTACCCTCTTCTCCAAAATATCTTCACCACTCATATCCATCAATCATAAAACCCCACCTACCTAACCATTCAAATTTAAACCATTTCCCTCCCAAACCCACCCCTTCATGACCAAATTCCCCCTCTCTCCTACCCTATAAATACCCCTCCTCACTACCTTCAATTTCACACATCATACACACTACTACCCCCTTGGCCAAAACCTTCACTACCCTCCATCTCCTCCATTTCTTCTTCTTCTACTCCTTTCTTTCTTATTTTGCTCGAGGATGAGCAAATCTTTTAAGTTTGGTGTGGAAAAAGCTCTGCTTTTCTATTTTTCCATAACCATCAATGGCACCTAAGGCCGGAGAAACCTCTAGAAAGAGGAAAAGGAAGGCAATTACTTCCACCTCCGAGCCATGGGAGATGGAGAAATTCATCTCAAAGGTCCATCAAGACCACTTCTATGAAGTTGTGGCCAAGAAAAAGGTGATCCCTGAGGTCCCCTTCAAGCTCAAAAAGAGTGAATATCTAGAGATCCGACATGAGATTCAAAGAAGAGGTTGGAAAACTCTCACCAACCCCATTCAACAAGTCGGAATTTTAATGGTTCAAGAGTTCTATGCTAATGCATGGATCACTAGGAACCATGACCAAAGTATGAACCCGAACCCAAAGAATTGGCTCACAATGGTTCGGAGGAATTACGTGGATTTTAGTCCGAAAAATGTGAGGTTGGCATTCAACTTGCCAACAATGCAAGGAGATCCTCATCCTTTCACTAGAAGGGTCAAATTTGATCAAAGGTTGGACCAAGTCCTTATGGACATTTGTGTGGAAGGAGCTCAATGGAAGAGAGACTCAAGAGGCAAGCCGGTTCAACTAAGAAGGCTTGACCTTAAACCCATGGCTAGGGGATGGTTGGAGTTCATCCAATGCTCTATCATTCCTAGTAGCAACCGGTCTGAAGTTACAATAGACCGGGCTATCATGATCCATAGCATCATGAATGGAGAGGAAGTAGAAGTTCATGAGATCATATCCCTAGAACTCTACATGGTGGTGGACAAGCCCTCCACTTTGGCAAGGTTAGCCTTTCCTCATCTCATTTGCACCCTATGCAATTCAGCTGGAATTGTCATAGAGGGAGACATCCTCATTGAAGGAGACAAGCCCATCACTAAGAAAAGGATGGAGCAAACAAGAGAGCCCACTCATGGACCTCAACAAGAGCATGAGGAAGTTCCTCATCATGAAATCCCTGAGATGCCTCAAGGGATGCATTTTCCTCCACAAAACTATTGGGAGCAAATCAACACCTCCTTAGGAGAATTAAGTTTCAACATAGAGCAACTAAGGATGGAGCACCAAGAGCATTCCATCATCCTCCATGAAATTAGAGAAGACCAAAGAGCCATGAGGGAGGAGCAACAAAGGCAATGAAGAGACATAGAGGAGCTCAAGCACTCCATAAGATCTTCAAGAGGAAGAACTAGCCACCATCACTAAGGTGGACCCGTTCTTTAATTTCCTTGTTCTTATTTTTTCTGTTTTTTCAAAAATTATGCTTTATGTTTTGTCTAGTTTGTGTCTTCATTACATGATCATTAGTGTCTAGTGTCTATGTCTTAAAGCTATGAATATCCTATGAATCGTTCACCTTTCTTAAATGAAAAAAAAAATGTTTTTTGAAAAAGAAAAAGAAGTACATAAATTTTGAATTACATCTTGAAAATAATCTAATTATTTTGATGTGGTGGCAACACTTTTTATTTTCTGAATGAATGCTTGAACAGTGCATATTTTTGATATTGTTATTTATGAATGTTAAAATTGTTGGCTCTTGAACGAATATTGAAAAGGAGAAATGTTATTGATAATCTGAAAAAGCAGTGAAAAGCTTGCAAAAAAAAGTAGCAAAAAAAAAAGAGAAAAAAAAGAAAGAAAAAGAAAAAGCAAGCAGAAAAAGCCAATAACCCTTTAAACCAAAAGACAAGGGAAAAGAGGATCCAAGGCTTTGAGCATAATGGATAGGAGGGCCCAAAGGAATAAAATCCTGGCCTAAGCTGCTAAATCAAGCTGTCCCTAACCATATGCTTGTGGCGTGAAGGTGTCAAGTGAAAAACTTGAGACTGAGCGGTTAAAGTCGTGGTCCAAAGTAAAAAGAGTATGCTTAAGAGCTCTGGACACCTCTAACTGGGGACTTTAGCAAAGCTGAGTCACAATCTGAAAAGGTTCACCCAGTTATGTGTCTGTGGCATTTATGTATCCGGTGGTAATATTGGAAAACAAAATGCTTAGGGTCACGGCCAAGACTCATGAAGTAGCTGTGTTCAAGAATCAACATACTGAAATAGGAGAATCAATAACACTATCTGAATTCTGAGTTCCTATAGATGCCAATCATTCTGAACTTCAAAGGATAAAGTGAGATGCCAAAACTGTTCAGAAGCAAAAAGACTACAAGTCCCACTCATCTAATTGGAACTGAGCTTCATTGATATTTGAAATTTATTATATATTCTCTTCTTTTTATCCTATTTTGTTTTTAGTTGCTTGGGGACAAGCAACAATTTAAGTTTGATGTTGTGATGAGCGGATAATTTATACCCTTTTTGGCATTATTTTTACATAGTTTCTAGTATGTTTTAATTACTTTTTATTATATTTTTATTAGTTTTTATTCAAAAATCACATTTCTGGACTTTACTATGAGTTTGTGTGTTTTTCTGTGATTTCAGGTATTTTCTGACTGAAATTGAGGGACCTAAGCAAAAATCTGATTCAGAGGCTGAAAAAGGACTGCAGATGCTGTTGGATTCTGACCCTGCTGCACTCGAAGTGAATTTTCTGGAGCTACAGAAGTTCAATTGGCATGCTCTCAATTGCGTTGGAAAGCAGACATCCTGGGCTTTCTAGCAATATATAATAGTCCATACTTTACCCGATATTTTATGGCCCAAACTGGCGTCCAAAGCCAGCCTAAAACTTCCTGGCGTAAAACGCCCAAATTGGCACCAGAATTGGAGTTAAATGCCCAGACTAGCACCAAAGCTGGCGTTTAACTCCAAGAACAGCCTATGCACGAAAAAGCTTCAATGTTCAGCCCAAGCACACACCAAGTGGGCCCCAAAAGTAGATTTCTGCACTATCTATATTTAGTTACTCATTTTCTGTAACCCTAGGCTACTAGTCTAGTATAAAAACTACTTTTAGAGATTTATTTTAGATCATCTTTTTGAATCATATGTAACTTTTATCATCTTTTCACATTTGGAGGCTGGCCTCATGGCCATGCCTAGACCTTTTTCACTTATATATTTTCAACGGTGGAGTTTCTACACCCCATAGATTAAGGTGTAGAGCTCTACTATTCTTCATGAATTAATGCAAGTACTATTATTTTTCTATTCAATTCACGCCTACTTTTTCTCCAAGATATACACTCGTACTTAATTTAGTTAAGTCAGAATGAAGGGGTGACCCGTGATAATCACCCAATCTTCGTTACTCGCTTAGCCAAGATCGCTTGCGTGACAACCACAAAGCGGTCTACATGATGTTCAATGTAGTCATTGGACGACAGCCGGAGTATATTGTCTTGGATATCTAATACACGGAGCGAGTCTGTGAGATTAGTATCTTCATGGTATAGGTTAGAATTATTGGCAGCATTCCTGGGATCCGAAAAGTCTAAACCTTGTCTGTGGTATTCCAAGTAGGATCCGGGAAGGGATGACTGTAATGAGCTTCAAACCTGCAAATGTGAGGCGCAAGTGACAGTGTGCAAAAGGATCAATGGATCTTATTCCGATGCCAGCGAGAACCGATAGATGATTAGCCATGTGGTAGCTGTACCTGGTATTTTTCATACGAGACGAGAAATCCGACAGTTGATTAGCCGTGCAGAAACCGTAGAGGACCATTTTCACTGAGAGGATCCTACAGCTTGCCATGGAAGGAAGTAACGCACTGTTGGAAGAAGGCAATAGAAAAGCAGAGGTTCAGAAGCAACAAAGCATCTCCATACGCTTATCTGAAATTCCCACCAATTAATTACATAAGTAACTTTATTTTATTTTATGTTATATTTATATTTTAATTATCAAAACCTCATAATCATTTGAGTCCGCCTGACTGAGATTTACAAGGATGACCATAGCTTGCTTTAAGCCGACAATCTCCGTGGGATCGACCCTTACTCACGTAAGGTTTATTACTTGGACAACCCAGTGCACTTGCTGGTTAGTTGTGTGGAGATGTGAAAAGTGTGAATCACGATTTCCCACACCAACTTGCTAGATCACGAGTCAACAAATTCATTAAGATCAATTAGCTATTCAATTCTCATGGAGCTAATTGGATTAAAACTTCTACAGATTTAAAGAGAGAATTAGTTCATTTTTACTAAACTCAGACTCTTCCAATTTGAGAGATTTAAAGAATCAGCAACAACTATGAAAATCAAACCCTAGGAATTTGAAGAGAAACACTTATGATTTCAAATATTACCTTACTGGAATGAGATTGAGTCTGCGATTGAATCATGCATGAGATCGATGAGGCAGAGTGAGAGATCGAGAAGAGGCAAAACCAAAAATTGAGGAGGCAGAACAAGAATGAAAGATTCAGAGAACTGAGAGATTGAGGAGGCAGAGCGAGATTGAAAAATTCAGAGCACTGAGAGTGAGACTGAGAGTGATGGTGGATTCGATTTCAGAGTAGTAAGAATTTTTTTTATTTATGAAATTAGGAATAGACAGTTTTTGTAAACTTTTTATAAAAATTAAACCCATTTACTAACATTTTATTAAAAATGTTACTTAATATTTAATTTTATTATAATTACTAACATTTTAATAAATGTTACAAGATAAATGTTACTAAATGTGTAAAATGTAGTAGTGTATCTTGAGAAGTTTAGTTACAAAATAAACCAAAGTAAGAGAGGAAACAAGGGTATATAAATTGAGGAATTCATTCACTATATTTAGAGTAAAGTGTCATTTTTGTCCCCAATGTAACAACCTAACTTCCAGTACGTCATGATCGTACCAAAAATAAGGCGTTTCTAACCTATTTCTCTTATTAACTATTTAATATTGAGCCTTTAGTTCGATATCACGTTTCAGTTTTATAGAAAATGCCAGAAAATTTTGTTTTTTACTAATTAAAATCATATGTCAAGCATCACCAAGTAATAATAATCGTATAATTATTAATAATAATAAACATTATACAAGAGAATTTAAATGAAATCAGATACAACTCCTATCCCTCTGTATAAAATTAAAACTAAAGCAACAAGAGCGAGGAAATTCTATGAAAAAAACTTAATTCATAAATAAATTCTATAATTGCCCGCAGCTTCAAACTGAGTCTTCGAACCTGTGTCACTGAAAGGGTGGAAGATTTTTTGGTGAGAACAAACTACACATTCTCAGTAGGGAATGGGAATTCCATAAAAGTAATGATTACCATACAAATAATTAACTTTACTTAATAAAACCATTTTTGTCAAACTTTTGAAAATACTTTTTAATCTTACTTTAGATAATTAATTACTTTCTTTAAATTTCTAAAGCCAAAACATATTTTCATCGCAAAACTTGTCATATTAAACATCTGTCAGCCACATAATTGATTCTCAGTCACCACAACAATAATTAATCATCTCAATACATTCACAAATTACTAGCACAAGTAAGAGACTCAATTCAACACACAAACAAGTCACAATAAAACAAACAACACAAACACAAAGAAACAATATAAGCAAACACAACCAAATGTAAATGCACAAACATTGTGATGCATGTCTGTCCTAAGCAGGCCATGAGCTCATGTTTCGGTTATCTACCTGTATCCCGACATTATCCAGTCACAAATCCACGTTATTCCAGATATGATTTTCCAACCCGTGCACAAATAAATAGCTACTCTTCTGTGGCAGCCTCTGCTCTACTATGGCAGGAAAGTAGGCAGAAAATAGACTACTCTACTGTGGCAGTATCTGCTCTACTATGGCAGAAATCAAACAAACAGGCAATATCTGCTCTACTGTGGCAGACAAAGAACTTTCTGCTCTTCTCTGGCAGAAACCAAACAAATATCACTTTGCTCTTCTGTGGCAAAAATTAAACAAATCACTTGATATCTTTCTTCATAGACATATCTTTAATCGTTACATTATTCTTGCTGTTGCTACTGCTTAAGCATTCCCACTCATGCTGGAATAGGATCCATTGATCCTTTTGCGTCTGTCACTACGCCCAGCCGTTGTGAGTTTGAAGCTCGTCACAGTCATTCAATCCCTGAATCCTACTCGGAATACCTCATGACATTTTAGATCTGAACTTTATACTCTTTGACGGCATGAGTCTCTGAACTCCATTGTTGGGGGTGAGGAGCTCTGCTGTGTTTCGATGAATTAATGCAACTATTTCTGTTTTCTCTAATTTCTCTAATAAAAATTTTTCAAAAATAAATTTTCTTTGAATAAATCTTGTGCCAAACTTTAAGTTTGGTGTTCTCCTGTTAACTTTTCTTTAGTTTTCAAAAATTTTATTTTAGTTTTCTAAAAATTTTAAGTTTGGTGTTCTTTCTTCATGTTCTTGTGTTCTTGTGAGTCTTCAAAGTATTCTTGAGTCTTCCTTGTGTTTTGATCTTAAAATTTTTAAGTTTGGTGTTCCTTGGTGTTTTCCCTCCAAAATTTTTGATGTGATGAGCGGATAATTTATACGCTTTTTGGCATTGTTTTTACATAGCTTTTAGTATGATTTGGTTAGTTTTTTGTATATTTTTATTAGTTTTTAATTAAAAATCGTATTTCTGGACTTTACTATGAGTTTGTGTGTTTTTCTGTGATTTCAGGTATTTTCTGGCTGAAATTGAGGGACCTGAGCAAAAATCAGATTCAGAGGTTGAAGAAGGACTGCAGATGCTGTTGGATTCTGACCTCCCTGCACTCAAAGTCGATTTTCTGGAGCTACAAAACTCCAAATGGCGCGCTTCGAATTGCGTTGGAACGTAGACATCCAGGGCTTTCCAAAAATATATAATAGTCGATACTTTGCCCGAGTTTAGATGACACAAACTGGTGTTGAACGCCAGTTCCATGTTGCAGTCTGGCGTTCAGCGCCAGAAACAAGTTGCAAAGTGGAGTTCAACGCCAGAAACACGTTACAAACTGGCGCTCAACTCCAAAATTGACCTCTCCACGTGAAAGCTTCATGCTCAGCCCAAGCACACACCAAGTGGGCCCCGAAAGTGGATTTCTGCATCAATTACTTACTTCTATAAACCCTAGTAGCTAGTCTAGTATAAATAGGACTTTTTACTATTGTATTTTACATCTTTGGATCATCTTTGATTAGTTTTATGCTATCTTAGACTTTCATGGGGGCTGGCCATTTGGCCATGCCTGGACCATTATCACTTATGTATTTTCAACGGTAGAGTTTCTACACTCCATAGATTAAGGTGTGGAGCTCTGCTATTCCTCATGAATTAATACAAAGTACTACTGTTTTTCTATTCAATTCAAGCTTATTCCTATTCTAAGATATCCATTCGCACCCAAGAACATGATGAATGTGATGATTATGTGACGCTCATCATCATTCTCACCTATGAACGCATGCCTGACAAACGCTTCCGTTCTACATGCAAACAAGCTAGAATGAGTATCTCTTGGATATCTAATACAGAGGACCGAGTCCGAGATATTAGAATCTTCGTGGTATAAGTTAGAACCCATGGATGGCCATTCCTGAGATCTGGAAAGTCTAAACCTTGTCTGTGGTATTCCGAGTAGGATCCGGGAAGGGATGGCTGTGACGAACCTCAAACTCGCGAGTACTGGGCGTAGTGACAGACGCAAAAGGAGGGTGAATCCTATTCCAGTATGATCGAGAACCTCCAGATGATTAGCCATGCAGTGACAGCGCATTGGACCATTTTCACAGAGAGGATGGGAAGTAGCCATTGACAACGGTGATGCCTTACACAAAGCTTGCCATGGAAGGGAGTAGGAAGGATTGGATGAAGACAGCAGGAAAGTAGAGGTTCAGAGGAACGAAAGCATCTCTATACACTTATCTGAAATTCTCACCAATGAATTACATAAGTATCTCTATCCTAGTTATATTTTATTTATCTTTTATTTATCAATTCATAAAACCATTTGAATCCGCCTGACTGAGATTTACAAGGTAACCATAGCTTGCTTCAAGCCGACAATCTCCGTGGGATCGACCCCTTACTCGCGTAAGGTTTATTACTTGGACGACCCAGTGCACTTGCTGGTTAGTTGTACGAAGTTGTGAAACAGATATTAGATCATGAACGTGCATATTGAGTTTTTAGCGCCGTTACCAAGGAAGGAACGATCACGATTTCGCACACCAAGTTTTTGGCGCCGTTGCCGGGGATTGTTCGAGTTTGAACAACTAACGGTTCATCTTGTTGCTTAGATTAGGAAAATTTTGTCTTTTGGGTCAGAGTCTTTTATTATTGTTCTTGTTAAAATTTTAGAATCCTTATTTCCTTTTTCTTAATTATTTTCGAAAATTTTTAAAACCAATAACTTCATGATTTAGTCTTCTGTTTGAGTTTAGTTTCATGTTTTAAGTTTGGTGTCAACTGCATGTTTTTATTTTCCTTTAAATTTTCGAATTGCATGTTCTTTGTTCTTCCTTGATCTTCAAGTTGTTCTTGCCAGTCTTCTTGTTTGATCTTTGCATTTTCTTGTTGTGCATCTTTTCTTGTTTTTCATATGCATTTTTGCATTCATAGTGTCTAAAGTTTTAAAATTTCTAAGTTTGGTGTCTTGCATGTTTTTCTTTTCTTAAAAATTTTCAAAAATAAGTCTTGATGTTCATCTTGATCTTCAAAGTGTTCTTGGTGTTCATCTTGACATTCAAAGTGTTCTTGCATGCATTATGTGTTTTGATGCATAATTTTTATGTTATGAGTCTTTTTCATGTTTTTCTTTTTCTTCATTAAAAATTCAAAAATAAAAAAAATATCTTTTCCTTATTTTATTCAAAATTTTCAAAAATTGAGTTGACTTTTTCAAAAAGTTTTCAAAATTAGTTGTTTCTTATGAGTAAAATCAAATTTTCAATTTAAAAATCTTATCTTTTCAAAATCTTCTTCAAAAAAATCAAATCTTTTTCATTTTTCTTATTTATTTTCAAAAATTTTAAAAATATTTTTCAAAAATCTTTTTCTTAATTTTATCTCATAATTTTCGAAAATATTATTAACAATTAATGTTTTGATTCAAAAATTTCAAGTTTGTTACTTTCTTGTTAAGAAAGATTCAAACTTTAAGTTCTAGAATCATATCTTGTGATTACTTGTGAGTCAAGTCATTAATTTTGATTTTAAAATTCAAATCTTTTTCAAAATTAATTTTAATCATATCTTTTTATCATATCCTTTATATCATATCTTTTTCAAAATTTATCTTTTCCAAAAATTTGATTTTAAAATATTTTTTCCAACTTCTTATCTTCTTATCTTTTCAAAATTGATTTTCAAATCTTTTTCAATCAACTAACTAATTGACTTTTTGTTTATTTTTTATCTTTTTCAAAACCACCTAACTACTCTTCTCTCTCTAATTTTCAAAAATACCTCCCTCTTTTTTAAAAATTCTTTTTAATTAATTAATTGTTTTAAATTTTAATTTTAATTTTATTTCCCTTTTAATTTTGGAAAATCATCAACTCCTTTTCAAAAATTATTTTCGAAAATTTCTCTCTCTCATCTCCTTCTATTTATTTATTCATCTACTAACACTTCTTTTCATCTCATATCTCTGCTCCTATCCTTACCCTTGTGTTTGGATTATCCATTCTTCTTCACTCTTATTCCCTTTCTTCTTCTACTAACAATAAGGAACCTCTTTACAGTAACATAGAGAATTCCTCTTCTTTTCTTGTTCTCTTCTCTTTCATATGAGCAGGGACAAGGAAAAGGGCATTCTTGTTGAAGCTGATCCAGAACCTGAAAGGACTCTGAAAAGGAAACTAAGAGAAGCTAAAATACAACAATCTAGAGACAACCTTACAGAAATTTTCGAACAAGAAAAGGAGATGGCAGACGCACCTAACAACACTGCAAGGAGGATGCTTGGTGACTTCACTGCACCTAATTCCAATTTACATGAAAGAAGCATCTCAATTCCTGCCATTGGAGCAAACAACTTTGAGCTTAAACCTCAATTAGTTTCTCTGATGCAACAAAACTGCAAGTTTTATAGACTTCCATTTGAAGATCCCTTTCAGTTCTTAATTGAATTCTTGCAGATCTGTGATACTGTTAAGACCAATGGGGTTGATCCCGAGGTCTACAGGCTTATGATTTTCCCATTTGCTGTAAGAGACAGAGCTAGAGTATGGTTGGACTCTCAACCTAAAGATAGCCTGAACTCTTGGGATAAGCTGGTGACGACTTTCTTAGCCAAGTTCTTTCCTCCTCAAAAGCTTAGCAAGCTTAGAGTGGATGTTCAAACCTTCAGACAGAAAGAAAGAGAATCCCTCAATGAAGCTTGGGAGAGATACAAGGAACTAACCAAAAAGTGTCCTTCTGACATGCTTTCAGAATGGACCATCCTGGATATATTCTATGATGGTCTGTCTGAGTTATCAAAGATATCATTGGACCATTCTGCAGGTGGATCCATTCACCTAAAGAAAATACCTGCAGAAGCTCAGGAACTCATTGACATGGTTGCAAATAACCAGTTCATGTACACTTCTGAGAGGAATCCTGTAAGTAATGGGACGCCTCAGAGGAAGGGAGTTCTTGAAATTGATACTCTGAATGCCATATTGGCTCAGAATAAAATACTGACTCAGCAAGTCAATATGATCTCTCAGAGTCTGAATGGATTGAAGGAATCATCTAACAGTACTAAAGAGGCATCTTCTGAAGAAGAAGCTTATGATCCTGAGAACCCTGCAATAGCAGAGGTGAATTACATGGGTGAACCTTATGGAAACACCTATAACCCCTCATGGAGAAATCATCCAAATTTCTCATGAAAGGATCAACAAAAGCCTCAACAAGGCTTTAATAATGGTGGAAGAAACAGGTTTAACAATAGTAAACCTTTTCCATCACCCACTCAGCAACAGACAGAGAATTCTGAGCAGAATCCATCTAGCTTAGAAAATTTAGTCTCTGATCTATCTAAGGCCACTGTGAGTTTCATGAATGAAACAAGGTCTTCCATTAGAAATTTGGAAGCACAAGTGGGCCAGCTGAGTAAAGGAATCACTGAAACCCCTCCTAGTACTCTCCCAAGCAATACAGAAGAGAATCCAAAGAGAGAGTGCAAGGCCATTGATATAACAATCATGGCCGAACCTACAGGGGAGGAAGAGGACGTGAATCCCAATGAGGAAGACCTCCTGGGACGTCCAGTGATCAACAAGGAGTTTCCCTCTGAGAAACCAAAGGACTCTAAGGCTCATCTAGAGACCATAGAGATTCCAATGAACCTCCTTATGCCCTTCATGAGCTCTGATGAGTATTCTTCTTCTGAAGAGAATGAGGATGTTACTGAAGAGCAAGTTGCCAAGTACCTTGGTGCAATTATGAAGCTAAATGCCAAATTATTTGATAATGAGACTTGGGAAGATGAACCTCCCTTGCTCATCAATGAACTGAATAATCTGGATCAACTGACATTACCTCAGAAGAAATAGGATCCTAGAAAATTCTTAATACCTTGTACCATAGGCACCATGACCTTTGAGAAGGCTTTATGTGACCTTGGGTCAGGGATAAACCTCATGCCCCTCTCCGTAATGGAGAAACTGGGAATCTTTGAGGTGCAAGCTGCCAGAATCTCATTAGAGATGGCAAACAACTCAAGAAAATAGGCTTATGGACTAGTAGAGGACGTGCTAGTAAGGGTTGAAGGCCTTTACATCCCTGCTGATTTCATAATCCTAGACACTGGAAAGGATGAGGATGAATCCATCATCCTTGGAAGACCCTTCCTAGCCACAGCAAGAGCTGTGATTGATGTGGACAGAGGAGAGTTGGTCCTTCAACTGAATGAGGACAACCTTGTGTTTAAAACTTAAAGATCTCCTTCTGTAACAATGGAGAGGAAGCATGAAAAGCTTCTCTCAGTACAGAGTCAACTAAAGCCCCCACAGTCAAACTCTAAGTTTGGTGTTGGGAGGCCTCAGCCAAACTCTAAGTTTGGTATTGAACTCCCATATCCAAACTCTAAGTTTCGTGTTGGGAGTCTATAAAATTGACCTGATCACCTGTGTGGCTCCACGAGAGCCCACTGTCAAGCTATTGACATTAAAGAAGCGCTTGTTGGGAGGCAACCCAATTTTTATTTATCTATTTTTATTTTTATTTTTATTGTTCTTTCATGTTTTATTAGGTTTATGATCATGTGGAGTCACAAAATAAATACAAAAATTAAAAATAGAATCAAAAACAATAGAAGGAAAATCACACCCTGGAGGAAGGACTTACTGGCATTTAAACGCCAGTAAGGAGCATCTGGCTGGCGTTCAACACTAGAACAGAGCATAGAGCTGGCGCTGAACGCCAGAAACAAGCATAGAACTGGTGTTCAACGCCAGAAACATGCTGCATCTGGGCGTTGAACGCCCAGAACAAGCATCAATTCAGCGTTTAAATGCCAGAATTGCATGCAAAGGCGTTTTACATGCCTAATTGGTACAGGGATGCAATTCCTTGACACCTCAGGATCTGTGGACCCTACAGGATCATCTCAGCATCTGTGGACCCCACAGGATCCCCACCTACCTCCACTTATATCCTTTCCTCTTCTCAACATTCATCCTCTCTTCCCAATAAACACCCTTCCCCAAAACCCTTCACCAATCACCTCAATCTCTCTTCCCTATTACCACCTACCACCACTCACATCCATCTACTCTTCCCCATAAACCCCACCTACTTTCAAAATTCAAAATCACTTTTCCACCCAAACCCACCCAATATGGCCGAACCTACTCCCTCCCCCCTCACTATATAAACCCCTCTATCCATCCTTCATTTTCACCCAACACAACCCTACCTTCTATACCTTGGCCGAATACACCCCCCTCACTCTCCTCCATATTTTCTCTTCTTCTACTTCTTTTCTTTCTTCTCTTGCTCGAGGACGAGCAATTTTCTAAGTTTGGTGTGGTAAAAACATAAGCTTTTTGTTTTCCCATTACCATTGATGGCAGCTAAGACCGGAGAAACCTCTAGAAAAGGGAAAGGGAAGATAAAAGCTTCCACCTCTGAGTCATGGGAGATGGAAAGATTCATCTCCAAAGCCCATCAAGAACACTTCTATGATGTTGTGGCCAAGAAGAAGGTGATCCCTGAGGTCCCTTTCAAACTCAAGAAAAATGAGTATCCGGAGATCCGACATGAGATCCAAAGAAGAGGTTGGGAAGCCCTAACTAACCCCATTCAACAAGTCAGAATCCTAATAGTTCAAGAGTTCTATGCAAACGCATGGATCACTAGAAACCATGATCAAAGTGTGAACCCAAATCCAAAGCCTTGGCTCACCATGGTTCCGGGGAACTACTTAGATTTCAGTCCGGAAAATGTAAGGCTGGCATTCAACTTGCCAATCATGGAAGAGAACGCACGCCCCTACACAAGAAGAGTAAACTTTGATCAAAGGTTGGACCAAGTCCTCATGGACATATGTGTGGAAGGAGCTCAATGGAAGATTGACTCAAAAGGCAAACCGGTTCAACTGAGAAGACTGGACCTTAAGCCTGTAGTTAGAGGATGGTTGGAGTTTATTCAACGCTCAATCATTCCCACTAGCAACCGGTCTGAAGTTACTGTAGACCGGGCCATCATGATCCACAGTATCATGATTGGGGAGGAAGTGGAGGTTCATGAGATTATACCTCAAGAACTTTACAAGGTGGCTGACAAGTCCTCCACTATGGCAAGGTTAGCCTTTCCTCACCTCATTTGCCATCTATGCAATTCGGCTGGGATTGACATAGAGGGAGATATTCTCATTGATGAAGATAAGCCCATCACTAAGGAAAGGATGGAGCCAACAAGAGAGCCTATTCATGGATCTCAAGGGACGCATGAAGAAGCTCGTAACCAAGAAGTCCCTGAGATGCCTCAAGGGATGCACCTTCCTCCACAGAATTTTTGGGAGCAACTCAACACCTCCCTAGGAGAATTAAATTCCAACATGGGACAACTAAGGGTGGAACATCAAGAGCACTCCATCATCCTTCATGAAATTAGAGAAGATCAAAGAGCAATGAGGGAGGAGCAACAAAGACAAGGAAGAGACATAGAAGAGCTCAAGGACATTATTGGTTCCTCAAGAAGGAAACGCCACCATCACTAAGGTGGACTCATTCCTTGTTCTTAAATTTTCTGTTTTTCGCTTTTTATGTTAAATGTTTATCTATGTTTGTGTCTTATTACATCATCATTAGTATTTAAGTTTCTATGCCTTAAAGTTATGAATATAAATCCATCACCTCTCTTGAATGAAAAATGTTTTAATTACAAAAGAACAAGAAGTACATGGTTTCGAATTCATCCTTGAAACTAGTTTAATTATTTTGATGTGGTGACAA